>NW_023211591.1:9052-12139 GCF_002007445.2 Ailuropoda melanoleuca
GTTATGGGATAGAAGTCTGGAGGAAAGACCATTGCCTGGTCCCTGTTCTTTACCTCTCCTTGTATCTATGACGTTTGCAGTGTAACTTTGTAGAATCCTCCCTGCTTGACCTGGAACTCTGGCCTATGTTTTGCTGTTGCCAATAGGATGTTAGCAGATGTGATGTAAGCGGAGACTTGAAATTCTCTCGAGCACTGGGATTTAATCTCCTGATCCTCTGCCATAGGCATGAGAATGTGCCAGGGATGGCCTGCTGGAGGAGGAGGGACAAGTGGAGCACAGCTGAGGCATCCCAAGAGCCTCAGCTGAAACCAGTCTAGATCAGCTGACAGGTAGCTGACTCCCAGACACATGAATGAACTGAGAGGAGATAGCAGAGCCCCCAGGCCAAATCCCAGCTGAGCTCAAACATGTTAGCAGTAAATGCCTATCGTATGACAATGAAGTTTTGTGGTTATTTATAATGTGGTGAAAACTGATAACATGGACTCAGGGAATCTGACTTCTTTGACAGCCCTTAAATACCAGGCATGTTCTTAGTGCAACTAGGACCTCCAAGGCAATTCTAGATTTTTCTAGGATGGACTATAATTGGCTCTAGCCCATTATGGTAACTTACTGACAAGGCAACCAGAGAATATCTGGGATTAGTCCGGGATTTACACTCCTGGCACTGGACCAAAGCCAGACTGACCTTGAGGCCTGGGCCCCAGAGATGTACTTATTGGCGATTTGCTGCTCTGTTGGACACAGGTACCTGTGAAGGTTTACTTGTTCAAGAGACCTGAAGAGAATATGGATACTGATCAGGAGCCCAGTCAATACAGGAGAAGCTGTGCATGGACTGCCAACTCTTAGAAGAGATGTTGGAATAACCTGTTGATCGAGCAAATCCGAATGTACTGCTCACTGTAGTAAAGGACACGACTACACTGACGGTCTTGATAACATCAGAGATGGGGAGGCGGTGCCTCAATGCAGGAGATTTACATTGTTTTGGAGGTCTGACAGGTGGGTCTTTCAAAGCAGGGATCTGTGGGAGAGTGGGCCCCCACTGAGATATAGTGGTTTAGGATTGGTGCACACAGTGGGGTGAGGTTCAGAAGTGAGCCATCTAGAGTAAGCAGTGGTTTGATGACCCCAGTTGAGGGTTCTGAGAAAGGGCCTAATGCTCGTTAAGTAGTCTATTGTTTGATAAACAGATTTTCAGAAAGTTCTGGGAACAAACAACTGACTTGTTTGGACCTTCATCTTCCGGGACCAGAAATTTCTGAAATAGTAAAGTCGTGCTGATGCCAAGCGTGGAAGGACTGAGTCACGCTGCCGGAGACAGTAAGCCATGTTGTGGTGGACGCTTTCAGTCAAACCCGCATTCCCACCATGTGGGCTGGGAAGTTACGTGACTTCTCTAAATGTCCTCGCTTCACTGGCACAGTGAGGATCGTGATAGTTCCTCTGGGGAAGTGTTTGTGAGGACTGAAGGCGATAAAGCACGGGATGTGCTAACACAATGTCAGGTTTGCAGGAAATGCTCGATAAGTGGGAACCATTTCCAGATTACAACCGCCAGAGAATCAAATGACTTTAGCAACACTTCTGAGGTGTAAGGTTTTGGTTAATCCAACTGCTGGAGTGAGAAAGAAAGAAAATGCAACCACTCTGCCCGGAACAGATACCCTGGCATCAGCAATTGAGTTTAATGGTGTGAGACACCTGGATAGACCGAAAAGGTGAAAACTAAAATGAAGTACTTAGAGCTTCATGGAAAGAGATTTTTAGTATAATAAATTGACTTTTGCAAAGCCTGACTCAGAGATCTCCTGCAGTGGAATATATAATAATTGTTTGCTTTAGAGCTTCTAGAAGGACTACAACCCCAATGACTCATTTTAGACTTCTGATGGCCAAAACTATAAGATAACAAATCTGTGGTATTTAAAAGGCCTGCATGTGTGGTAATTAGTTTTAGTAGTGAGAAGATACTAATATGGGGGATCCATACTTTTTGAAAGTGTAAAGGGTCCTGAGACTAAAATGTTTGAAAGGTATAGCCGAGATCATCTAGACCAATGCTATAGGCAGAGAGGAATGAAGCAGAAATAGGAGAAGGGCAAACATGCAGCTGGAGGCCATGGTTCAATAGTGCTAAGGACCCTGTATTCCATTTTTCAAAAGAGTGTGGGTGTGGTTGTCTGTTTTCTTGTTTGTTTTAAAATGTTATTTATTTTAAGTAATCTCTATACCCAACATGGGGCTCAAACTCACAATCCTTAGATCAAGAGTCACATGCTCTTCCTACTGAGCCATCCAGGCGCCCCTGTGCAGTGCAGTCCTTTCTTTAAATCAGAAGGAAGCTCAATGTACAAAATCCACAAAGTTGGCATTGTTTTGGTTCCAGTAAGAATGGCAGGAGCCCCTCACCATTCCATAGACACTGAAGAGGTCCCTTGAAGCACAGTGTGAAGACTCCTGCTTTAGGCCAGGGTCTATGGGTTTTAAGTCACGTCAGTATTTTAGTGCTTATGGATCACCCTGGTGGAGGAAGGATTCAAGGGTGAAAAAGATAGAGATCCACTGAAAGACAGGATAGGGGTAGGGCCTGAATTAGAGAAATGAAGCCTGGCTTGAAAATGAGGTGACTGAATGGAGAAGTATTTCAGGTTAAAAATCAGTCATATTGTTGATTGAATGCTGTGCGTGAGGAAAGAAGGTAACTCACAATGACCCCCCAGATTTCTGTCTTGGATGACTTGTGGGAACAGTGACAATAACTAACCACAGGGCTTTTGAGCCTACTGTTTCCTCTGTCTTGAGTGCTCTTGTTGGCCTTGTGTCAGGATGTCCCAAGACCACCCTTGGGCTGAATGATTTGCTAGATGAATTCACAGGACTTAGAAAAGCTGTTATACTCATGGTTACAGTTTATTACAGTGAAAGGAAACAGATGAAACTGACACAAGTGAAAAGACACATGGAACAGCACGTAGAAGAAACGGGGTGCAAGTTTCCAGATGTACTTTCCTGGTGGAGTCTCATGGATGCTTCACCCTCCCAGCAACAACGTGTGACAACTTGGGTGGAATGTTG
>NW_023211592.1:0-1517 GCF_002007445.2 Ailuropoda melanoleuca
TCATGGGAAACAATGTGAGGGAAGAAAACAGAGCTACATCTTTAAAGTGCTGAAACAAAACGTCATCTTGGAATTCTTTATCTGGTGAGATATCTTTCAAAAGTAGGATGGACTAAAAGCTCTTTCTTTGATAAAAAGCTGAAAAGATTCATCACAGCAGATGTGTGGTATGAAGAATGTAAAGAATAGTCTTCAGAATGAAAAAAAATGATACCAGGTAGAAACTTGAATCTGCATGAAGAATTGAAGAGTGTCAAAAATCGTAAATATGTAAGTAAATATATATTTTTTCATTTTTAATTTCTTTAAAAGATAACTGATGACTTAAAACAAAAAAAGAACAAGAATCTATTGTGTACTTTATAACATATGTAGAAAGTACATGTCAATAAGAATGCAAGGATGAGAGGGGGTTAAGTGAGAGCGTACTGTGATAAGTCTTTATACTAGATGTAAAGTGAGAGAAGTAAAAGGTAGGTTGTGGTAAGTTAAAGATGCATTTTACAAACCATAGAGCAACTGTGCATACACACAAATAAAACAAACAGGTAGGCTAACAAGTCAACAGAGGAGACAAAATGAAACATCAAAAAAGACCCCAATTAATCCAAAGAAAGGCAGGAAAGGAGGAAAAATGAACAAAGAATGGATGCATCATTAAAGAAAACACTCAGTAAATGTAAATGGACCAAACGCTTCAATTAAAAGGCAGAGATTGTCAGGGCGAATTTAAAAAAATACTCAACTGTATGCTGTGTGTAAGAGACACACATTAAATATAACGACACAAGTAAGATAAAAGTAAAACCACAGAAACTTCATAAAACTTGGAATGTCTATACTAGTATCCCAAAAATAGGCTTCAGAAAAGGAGTGTTACCAAAGAGGGACACTTTGTAATAATGGAGTCCATTCATCCAGAAGCTATAACAGTCCTAAATGTGTATGCATCTAATTGTAGAGCTTCAAAACACGTGAAGCAAAAAAGAGACAAAACTGAAAGTAAGATTAGACAAATTGACAATTATAGTTGTAGATTTCAACATTCCTTTCAATTATTGTTAGGACAAGTAGATAAAAATCAAGGACACAGAAGATTTGAATGACACTATCAACCAACCTGACCCAATTGACATTTACAAAACACAACAGCTAACAATTGCTGGATACCTGCAGAATGCCTGTGCTTTTTGGGTGTGTATGAAACATTCACCAAGACCTTATGATGGGCCATAAGACAAGTTTCAGTAACTTTAAAAGAATTAAAATGATATAAAATATGTTTTCTGGCAAAAGGGAATTAAATTGGAAATTGATAATTAAAAATCCCNGTTAAATTGGAAATTGATAATTAAAAATCCCTAGATACTTGGAAGTTAAATGACACAATCCTAAATGACCCATTGCTCAAAGAAGAAGCAAAAGAGAAATTTTGAAAATATTTTGAATAGAAATAAAAACACAATGTCAACAATTTGTGGCATACAGCTAAAGCCCTGCTTAGAGGGAAATTTATA
>NW_023211595.1:0-567 GCF_002007445.2 Ailuropoda melanoleuca
CCTAAGAAGTCTGTGTCAGGAAGAAATAGAAAATCTGAACAGACCAACAACGAGATTGAATCAGTAATCAAAAAACCTCCCAACAAAAGACACAAGATCACATGGTTGCACAGGTGACATACACCAAAAATTTGAATTAATGCCAATTTTCCTCAAACCCTTCCAAAAAACTGAAGTGGAAACACTCTCAAACTCATTTTATGAGGCCTGCATTACCCTGATACCAAAGCCAGACAATACTGTAAGCAAAAATACAACTATATGTCAATAACCCTAATGAATGTAGATGCAGAAATTCTTAACAAAATGCTAGTAAACCAAATTCAACAACACATTAAAAGGACTAGGGACAATGATCAAGTGGGATTTATCCTCAGGATGTGAGGATAATTCAACATAAGCAAATCAATAACTGTGCCACACCACATTAATAGAATTAAAGACAAAAATAATCTTATTATTTCAGTACATGCAAAAACAATTTGAAAAAACTCAACATCCACTCATGATAAAGATTCTTGATGAAGTGGGTTGAGAGGGTATGGACCTCAACATAAAGAAGGTCAT
>NW_023211596.1:0-567 GCF_002007445.2 Ailuropoda melanoleuca
CCTACACTCTGAAGGGTTTTAATCAGGAAAGGATGCTGTATTTTGTCAAATGCTTTTTCTGCATCGAGAGGCTCATATGGTTGCTGAGTCAATTCCTGCACTCTTGATTCCTCCCTTGCAGCTCTCCATCCTCTTGCTTTTTGGTCACATCTCCTACTGCTGACTCTCCTTTCTGGCCTCTCTCTTATAAGGGCCCTTGTGATTATATTGCACTCCCCCGGACAATCCAGGATAATCCTCTGATCTCAAGATCCTTAACTTAGTCACACCTGCAAGGTCCCCTTTACCTTGTAAGGTCACATATTCAGTTTTCAGGGTTTTGGGTATGGACATCTTGGGGGACACTATTGAGACTCCCACATTTAGTAAGCTCCCGTCATCTCTCAATGTCACTCAGTATTTGGTGGAGATTGTCTGAAAGTGCATTCATGCTCTACCAGACAGTGCCAATTCCAGAGCCCTACCTACTAAAGCAGAATCAGGCATGGGACACAGAAAAGTTAAGGTTTTTTGTTTCTTTTTTTTTTTTTTTAATGTATCCCTTTGACTTAAAGGATTTGTCCATCC
>NW_023211597.1:0-567 GCF_002007445.2 Ailuropoda melanoleuca
CCTCCGCTATGAGCCTGCTTCTTCCTCTCCCACTCCCCCTGCTTGCGTTCCCTTTCTCGCTGGCTGTCTCTCTCTCTGTCAAATAAATAAATAAAAATCTTAAAAAAAAAAAAAAAGAAAGAAAGAAAGAACAATCAGCAGTTCCTCTGTGCCTTCATTCTGGAAGCGTTACATGTACCTTCAAGCTTTAAAATATGTTCAGTTTGCAGAAACCAAGACAGTTTCTTGGTTGCTTTTCACTTTATGGAAGTTACCTTCATTCCTCAGCTAATTTTGACATTCTGTGTTGCTTCCATTTATTAACCTCATTGTGTTATATCCTGCCTGCTTTTCCAGAAGTTTTGGAATTATATGTTTCAACCCCATTCCAGTGCACAATCTGTGGTACTCTTAAAAATAAGAGCCCTGCCTCTTCTGAGTCAGTGAACATTTTACATATAAAGGAATCCTAACCATGAGATGTCTCAACTTTCCTCCAAAAGGGTGTTAACACTAGAAGGGCATTTTCACCTCTAACAAAATCCCATAGAGTGGCCCTAAACATCACTACTACATTTTATTTGAAGG
>NW_023211599.1:0-567 GCF_002007445.2 Ailuropoda melanoleuca
CCGGGGGGGGGGGGGGGGCAGAGACCCCAGGGCAGAGGGAGGCCCGCCCCGCTCCGCCCAGAACCTTCTGGAACCCAACTCAACAGCCCTCTCCTCTCCCTTCCCAGAGACACCCAACCTTCTGTCAGTGAACTCGCATGCCGCTGGGACCGTGAGGTAAGCCCCCAGAACCTTCTGGAACCTACCTGCGCCTCCTGGCTCTGTGAGGGCGGGGCCTTCAATGCCGCCTAACCTTCCGGAATCCCTAAAGTCTGAGAGTGCGCATGCGTGGGCTCGCACACGCGCAGGCGCAGAGCCCGACGGGAGTTGGGCGCGCCCACGGAGACGCCCTCGGCGACGCGCTCCTGCTGTGCGAAGCGGGACTGTGGTGTGGAGGCTTCTGCCGCCCACCTGCTGCCGTGGTGCCTCCGAAGCCCGCTGTGCGCTGTGCCCACGGCCTCAGGCTGTGCCAGCCCAGGGTTCCAGAAGGTTCTCTGTGGTCCTCGTGGGTCGCGTGCGGACGGTGGGCTCAGGGAGCCGGCAGGCAGGGCGGAGTGGGAAGGGGCTGATGGGGGGGAGGGGGGGGAG
>NW_023211600.1:0-567 GCF_002007445.2 Ailuropoda melanoleuca
AAAAAAAAAAAGGTGTGTGTGTTGGGCGGGATATAGATGGGGGGGAAAAAGGCAAGGTGCAGACCAAGATAGAAGCTGGTCGATGGATGTGCGGGACAATTGCACTGTTCTACTTCTGCATGTGTGAGCATTTCTACAATGAAGAAGGTAACTGCAAGAACAAAACGCTATTCCTGGAGCCTTTATGGAGCGCTGGCTGCTAGCAAAGCATCTGCGCCTTAGTAACGGCCCGTCTTCACACCGCCTTTAAAGACGGGACCCTCAAGCCCCTGTCCTCCCGGGAGGTTATACAGCCCGAGATTCAGTTTCCTTCTTTGTAAACCGGGCCTCAGGTGATTCACTACAACGCAGGAGGAGGGGAACTTGGCGCGCTCAGGCAACGCCCCATTCACACAGTCACAGCTTGGGTGAACCCGGCCTGGAGAGGCCTTGCGGCCCCAGCAGTCCGCAACACAAACTCCCGCTCCTCGGCCCCGGGGGCGGGTCTGCGCTGTCCCGCCTTCCGGCGCGCGCTGGGCAGGGCAATGCGTTGGACAGTCCGCGGCCGCCCCTCCCCGCCTCCGCCCC
>NW_023211601.1:0-567 GCF_002007445.2 Ailuropoda melanoleuca
CTTTCTCAGCCAGCCTCTTCCGCAATCTTATTTCGCTTTTCAACATCCGCTCTGCCATCTTTGTTTTCTCCTGTGTTGTTCTTTTCCGATTGTAACGTTTCACTGCTGGATATGTTGTCTTCCTGAACTTTCGCTCACTGCCTTTAAAGAGGTTTTCATGTACCTTTTCTGGTGGTATAAACTGGCATTTCAAAAGTTTTTCACGAAAGAGATAGTTGTTCATTGTATCTGCAACAATCTTTGCAACTTCATCATATTCAAATTCCAGAAAAGCATAACCTTTGCTACCCCCAGTCTTTTTACTCCTTGAAAGTCGAAGCCGAGTAACCTTCCCAAACTGATTAAAGTATTCCGCAAGCTGTGGCTCGTAAAGGCCTCTCGGTATATGACCCAAATAAACCACACCGGGCTTGAGCGTCTGATTTTTGGACACCCGCTGAACCTTAGCCTGGAATTCGCGTTGCCGATCCGGGTCCAGAGAAAGGAGGGCAGCCGTCGAGGGCTGCTTGGTCGCTGCAACGGTCTCCGCCACCGACGCCGCCATCGCCCTCCCGAAAGAAAGAAGGC
>NW_023211602.1:0-5124 GCF_002007445.2 Ailuropoda melanoleuca
CTGACCCTTCCATGAAGACTTCTTGGTTTACCCCAAACTGAAACACAAGTTCATTTCACTGAATGCATGGAGGCACTAAAAAAAAGTGTACAACTCTCATGTCACCCCTGCAGAACTTCGAGCATCCTTGAGGGCAGGGTCCATGTCTACGCTTAGGAAATACAAGGGAAAACCTTTTATGTGAATAAATAGATGAGAAGTGCCATAATGAGAACGAGCACCTGGGGTCCTGTCTCTTTCTGGGAGACCACTCTGCCTCCCACTAAAATGAACTCTCCCGATCACCCCCATAGGGCCCCGGGGCTGGATGAAAATGTATCCTGAAGATGTGCCCCTGAGTAAGCCATCTCTGCTACTATGCTCTTAGCTAATGGGTTACTCCAGATAGGTGATAATGGTTCTGTGAAAACTAAGGGTAGAGAAAATGTGGGGGAAGGGAGTGGGAAAAAGGGCCCTGACCCTATAATTCAGTGGGCCTTTCCCACGGCTCAGCTTTAACGGAGGCAGAATTTAGATGTATGGTAAGTACCTGTGGAGAATGGAGAGGCGTAGCTATAATGGGATAAATTAACAGGTCCCTGCAAGAGAAAATGCCCGTCGTAATGACCTGGGCCGGCTCTCAGCTAGGGAGATCCTGAATGCAAATGCACTAAAAATAAGGAAGGGGGCCTCCTCCTCTGTGCTTTTTACATAATCTTCCAACAGCCACTGTGCCTGTGCACCGGCGCTCCACCTTCCACATTCTTCCTCCTCCTTTTCCTCTTCCCCTCTACAGCTCCTCAAAGACAGGACAAAGTGCAGGTCCTGATTTCAGGCCCTAAACTCTGTATGGCCCATCCTGCAGCCCTCCAGTCCCCGGATGGTGTCACTTGACCCACACCTGCGGACTGAGCTGTCCTTGCGCTGACACGGGCCATCCCTGACCTACCCCCTTCCCTAGGAAGGAGGAGACGTGTGGTTTTAGGAATCTCTTGTTTAATCACAACCTAAGGATGCCTTGCTGCTTTTCTTGCTAACCTGTGTCCCAGTTCTGGAAACCAAGCCTCTGCCTGCTTCCTGGGTCCCAGACCCCACTTAGTGCCTGGCACCTGGGGCCTGAGCTTTGTCTGGGTGGACATCAGGTTTTAGTCCTTTTTTTTTTAAATTAAGATTTGTTTATTTATTTGAGGGGGGTATAGGCAGAGGGAGAGAGAAAGAATTTCAANGAGCTTTGTCTGGGTGGACATCAGGTTTTAGTCCTTTTTTTTTAAATTAAGATTTGTTTATTTATTTGAGGGGGGTATAGGCAGAGGGAGAGAGAAAGAATTTCAAGCAGACTCCCAGCTGGGCACAGAGCCTGATGTGGGGCTCTATCCCATGACCCTGAGATTATGACCTGAGCTGAAACCAAGAGTTGGATGCTTTACCAGCTGAACCACCCAGGCGCCCTTCTTCCAGCTCTTCTAAAACATCCTGCTTTGTAGACTGCCATTGAAGCACTATCCCCATCCCTACCCTTGCTTGAAATCTGTCAAGAGGCTTCCTACTTCTCTTGGACACTAACATACAACACAGGAAGTTCAAGGTCCTGCAAGAACTGGCCCCTGCTCACCACCACATCTCACACCACATCCTTCAGTGTCCAGCAGCTCTGACCTTCTTTCAGTTCCTGGAGAGAATGCCCACCACAGGGCTTTTGCATGTCCTCATCCCTCTGATGGAGCCTTACCTCGGAAACACCAACCCAGTGGGGTAGGGAGATGTTTGAAAGTCTAAGAAGGTAAGGCCAAGAGCTGACAAAAGGTGACCTATTTTATGTACTTTCTGCCCAGGATCAACATGCATCTGGGGTGCACAAGATATGGAAGGACCAGTTTAGGAAATAGAGGCAGAGTAATGAATCCTATTAGGCCCCTGAGAAGACCCCTGGGACAGGAGATGGGGAGAGCAGGTCCCTGGGGTCTGATTGTCCTACCGAAGTCCTACCATTGATCCCACCTGTTTGGGGGTGAGGTGATATACAGGGGTGCCCTGCTTTTGGCTTTGGATGAAAGAAGACTTAGGGAAGCTGATTCCAGCCACAGCAAGTGGAGGTGCAAGCTGCCCTCTCCACCCCATCTTGCAATTATTTTAGTCAAGCTCTTGGCTTATGGGAGATTTATGAAGCTTTCTCTCTGTCTATCCTATTTAAAAGGCACTACGAAGAGAAGAGAAAGCTTTGAGCTGTAATGGAATGAGATTGGGGATTTTATTTTTTTACCACTTCTATCTGATTTAATAGAATTTAGAAGGAAGTTATTGCTTGCTAAAGCAGGAGATGAGAAGTGTGGGATGGCCTTACTAGAAGGATCCATCAGACCCCTGCTGTCCCTTACTGTACAAAAGCCAACAGAGGGACAGTTGCCTGCCCAGCAACACAGCATGTTGGTGACAGGGCAGATCAAGAGTCAGGCCAAACGTTCTTGACCAGAGAGCCCTTGCTGGTGGTGGGAAGACTCCTAAAAGTGGGAGGTGATGCTTAGCGTCTGTGGGCCCTTGAGTCGGAGGAGTCATGATTTTGCTCGGATTCCTGAAAAGCTTTATAAACCAAACCAGGTGAAAACCCAGCAGTGTCCTAACAGAGGGTCCTTAATATTAGAGAATTCATAAAATATAAAAGTTAAAAATAGAGCTACCCTATGACCCAGCAATTGCACTACTGGGTATTTACCCCAAAGATACAGATGTAGTGAGAAGAAGGGCCATATGCACCCCAATGTTCATAGCAGCATTGTCCACAATAGTTAAGTGAAAGGAGCCAAGATGCCCTTCAACAGATGACTGGATTAAGAAGGTGTGGTCCGTATATACAATGGAATATTACTCAGCCATCAGAAATGATGATTACCCAACATTTTCATCCTCATGGATGGAACTGGAGGAGATTATGCTAAGTGAAATAAGTCAAGCAGAGAAAGACAATTATGTGGTTTCACTCATATGTGGAACATAAGGAATAGCATGGAGGACATTAAGAGAAGGAAGGGAAAAATGAAGGGGGGGAAATCAGGGGGGGAGATGGACCATGAAAGACTATGGACTCCGGGAAGCAAACTGAGGGTTTCAGAGGGTATGGGCGTGGGGGGATGGGCTAGCCCGGTGATGGGTATTAAGGAGAGGCACGTATTGCATGGAGCACTGGGTGTTATACATAAATAATGAATCATGGAACACTACATCAAAAACTAAGGATGTACTGTATGGTGACTAACATAGCATAATTTAAAAAACTAAATATATATATATACAAGTTTTGTTGTCTCAATTACTATACACATATATAGTAATTGAGACAACAAAACTTGTCCATAAGAAACAATCAGAGAAAAACACCAGACAACAACAGTTTGGTGTTAAAATGCATTGCATGCACAATTTTTTTTTTTTGCATGCACTATTAAGCTAAAAAGGAAGAAAAGAAGGCGCCGTATGGTCACTAAGCGTAGTAATGACTAACACTGATAGAGAGCTTCCCTGTGCCAGGTACCACTTTTGTCCTTATATTTACCAACTAAGTTATTCCTCACAGCAACTCGATGAGGTATCTACTGTTATCACTCCTTGTTTTACAGATGAGAAAACAGAAGTGAATTCATCTGCCTAAGATCAATGGCCAGTGAGAGGATTGGAATCCTCCCGAGCAAGTGCCACTATCTGGACACACAGGACTCCACGCAGGGCCTGGGGCATGTAGGTACGCNGAGGTACGCATATCACAGAGCCCCTGCCTCCGAGAGCGCGTGGCCTGTTGGAGGAGACGGGTGCACAAACACTGACGGTGTTTACAGGGGTACAAGCTATTAGCAGCTTCTGAAGATGAGCAGAGTAAGGGAGAGGTGGACATGAACAGAAGCCAACAAGGAGGCGTGAGTTTAAATCTGTTATGCAGGACGGCCTGGCCGTGCTCTGCGGGTTCGGTCTGGGCAGCCAGAAGAGCCCTAATTTCAGAAACAGATCACGTCCGGCCAGCCGGTGAGGCAGACCAGGTAGCAAGCCCAGACAATGGCCCAATACCTGGGAGGCGGCTGTGCTGTTCTCATTCCAGAACACCTGTCTCTACAGGCAGCAAGACTCTTGGACTTGCCCAAAGACAGGCAGTTGGGGTTATCTGTTCCCAACCAAAGGGTCTGGGATTTGGCTAGAAATGGGGGTTGAGTAAGGAAAAGCCATTTTCCAGGCTTAGAATGAGGCAAGAAAGCCAAGGACCAGGGAGGACCCACCCCAGTGGCTGTGGGACCTTGGCCACATAACCTACACCCACCTTGGTTTTCTCCTCTGTGAAACAGGGTGTCACCTCCCGTAGGGCTGTGTGAGGTTTAGATGAAGTGGGTCACTTCTCACCATGCCTGCACAAAGTAAGCCCTCAAAATCTGTCATTTCACTCACTCACTAGCCACTTGTTGAGTACCTACTACGTACCACGTTCCGGTCCAAATGCTGCAGATCCGCAAGCTTACAACCGACGTGGCTTCTGCCCTTAAACAATTCACCATTGATTGCTCTTCTCTTTGAGAATTATTATTAGCAGAAGGTGCAGTGTTACCGTCATCTTTATGACGAATAACTACAGAGAGCTTGCTTTCTCCCCTGTCCTCCTATTCCCTCCATGCAACCTCCAAGAGGACCCACACCACTCTGTATGCCACCATGCTTTTGTCTTCACCTGACGCTAGGACAGCCTTGTTATTCCTGTTCATTGTCACTCACGCCTGCGTTCCTAGTGCTACACCCTGCTCAGTGCTCAGTCCCGCATCCTGGAACCTGACCCGGAGTAAGCTCCAGGTGGGTGTGTTGACCTGAAGGGGCTCAGGCCTGGACAGGGGCCCACACTCTTGACTTTAATCATTCTGGTGGGGAGTTGGGGAAGAGAATAGGGAGTGTATGCACGGCTGGGAGAGGGGCTGCTGCCCCCAAGTTCAGGGTTCACCTCTGCACTGGTGGGTCCAGACCTGGGTGGGATGCATGGGGGTTCCAGGGACAGCAGCGGCCCCAGCAGTGTGTTGGGCTCCAGCCCAGATCTGAGAACGGGATGCATCCCAACTCCTGCAGACACAAGGAAGGGAAGCAGCTACCATGCCTCTGCTGGCCTTGGTACAGGAGCAGCTG
>NW_023211603.1:0-567 GCF_002007445.2 Ailuropoda melanoleuca
CTTTGGTACCAGCATGCCTGAACCAGACATGATAAGGGAATGGAGAGTCTCAAATTCAATATGTGAACTTTTATTGGATCTACCAGTTTTCAGTATCAGTCTTTCATTCCTGCCATCAGCTGAGCCTGAGATGCTAGTTTCCACTGTGTTGTCTCTGACTCACTTTCCGTTACGAGTATAGCTCCAGAATTCTGCCAGCTTGGAAGATGGTGAAAGGGAAGGATCTGGGGGGTGGCCTAACTGCTCCTTATACAGATCTGCTATCAGTTCTCCTGGCATTAGCCCCATGCCTCACTCTCATCTTCAAACATTTCTGGTGTTGCTAGTGCTTGAGCCATTTTGGAATTCTGCACCATGAATCCACTTGCTGCTGGCTCATCACTCCCCTCTGTGGTTGGGCTCCATCTAAGTGACCCAGTCATTTTCCATTGTTCATCTGTTTTCCATCTTCCAAGGTTTGGTCAGTATCTCTGAGGTGGTGTTTGCCTATCTCCTCTTTCTATGTGTGGTTTTGTGCCCTTTTCCCCCTAATTTTTTCCTATCATCTAGAGGAAAAAGAAAATAGAT
>NW_023211604.1:0-720 GCF_002007445.2 Ailuropoda melanoleuca
CACAGAGCAGAAAACAGGCCCCTAGATCACTGGTTTGTCCAGCTTCCCTGCTCCTATGCTTGAGAACTCTGCACACCACCTGTTCTTCTTTTGTCCCCAGGGATCGTCAGCCCAAGCTGTCACATCTGGGATTCTGCCTTGATTCACCACCTGAACACCTTTAAGCCAGGAAGATCCCCCATGTAGGAGACCTCTAGGAGTTCTGATTTTATGCTCTGTTGCTTATAATACTTTGCAGTGGTATCCTGAAACAGGCTCCCTTCCCTCCACCATATCCTCAGCTGTAGCACACTGGACTCAAGTCTCCCCACCTCCTACCTTCTAATCAGTGATGCCTTATAAACTTCTAAACTTAGAGCATTTGATTTCTAAGATCTCTGATTGATTTCTAGCTGTTCAGAATAATTTGATAACCTTCTAGTTATATTCAAGGGACAAGACAAACATAGGGCCCCCCTTCACCTCCACCATCTTAACTCTGCACATACATTTTAACCACTGGAATTCTGATTCTGATTGGGGGGAAAGACATTAGGCCTGATGAACTAGAACTCCATTTCCCCAAGGCAGAGATCCATTATACACGCCCTGAAGATGTTCACAGCTACCCCATAGGCCCAGGAATCTCTCCNATTGAACCCAGGCCACGTCATCTGTATCCTGCCAGGCCACACTGACACTGAGGTGCCTGCCCCCTGAAGCCTGCAAGGAGCAAGCCTT
>NW_023211606.1:0-567 GCF_002007445.2 Ailuropoda melanoleuca
CTGTTTTGTAAAATGAAGTTGGACTCAAGAATTTCTGAGGGCTCATCCGTCTCTAAATTCCTTTGATACTATGTAACAAAGCAATTATGTATTGAGAACTGCTTGTGTGCAGTGTGGACTGGTGTCAGAGTGGGATGAAATTACCTGCATCATGGAACCCCAAGACCATTTTCACAACCACACGGGATATAGTGGGTCTGAGGTTGATCCTAAGCCTCTTCAGAATAGACACACAATCCTCAGGATGAGGTCCTATTTGGGTTTTCATTACTTGCATGAGATCAATAATGTGCCAAGGAGAACTAAATCCAAATTAACATGAAAAAAATGGAACTTTATTCACTGAGTGGAAAGCCCTTCATAGGCAGTGAGACCAGGGGCCTCCATGGCTGAGCCATGGGTAAGCTGGATGTTCTTCTGCAGTTGTATTTCTTCTAGATGTCTGTTACATATTATTTATGTATTGTAAGAAAAAAAGAAAGAATCTCCGCAGTTGAGACAACCTAGGGGAGGAGGGTGAGCTCACCAATATGAAAAGTGGGAAGCACTTTCTAAAACAGCCTAATT
>NW_023211607.1:0-567 GCF_002007445.2 Ailuropoda melanoleuca
CGGTTTCTTACACATTAAATCACCATTAGATCACCAAGAAGTGAGCTTTATGGAATGTGAAAAAGGATAGGGAGATGACAATTATAAAGCATGATGTTTGTGCAAACATTAAAATAACATGACTCATCAGAGTTTGAATGTGGGGGAATGAGAAAAATGTAAAATACAAGATCAAATTTAGAGAATGTTCTAACCTTGTAAAGATAGATCATCCTGCTTAACTCCTATATAGCAAAATTGGCATTGTCCCAATGCCAGTATTTCTTCCTGTAACTATTCATGCATCCTTCTATTGCCTTTAAATCACGAATTAAAGACAAAGCAAGCAAAACACAATCTACTTATAAAGTTCTCCAATAAAGACAAAAAATAAGGAATAGAAAACTATGACAGAATCTGTTCTATTTATATTTAGTTATTTGTTTTTCCCTTTGCCATGTGTTGACCTTGGCTCAGCGCATATTTTTGTGAATCACAAAATGAAGGGGTAGAGATTTAAATTTAAATTCAAAAGCATTAGCAAGCTAGTGAGTTCTGAGGCAGGAACTAATATGAGGGGGGAAATGG
>NW_023211608.1:0-567 GCF_002007445.2 Ailuropoda melanoleuca
CGGTGCTCCGCTCGTGGCAGGCGACGGCCGCTGCCTTGGACGCCCGGCATCTGGTCTACCCGATCTTCGTCTCGGACAGCCGCGATGCCATGGAGCCGATACCCAGCCTGCCTGGCCAAGCTCGGTGTGGTGTCCATAGGCTGGAGGAACTTCTGCACCCCCTAGTGGCCAAGGGGCTGAAGTGCGTGCTCATCTTTGGTGTCCCAAGCAATGCCATTAAGGACGAGCGTGGCTCTGCAGCTGATGCTGAGGACACACCTGTGGTCCTGGCCGTACGGATGCTGCGCGCATTATTCCCTGGCCTGCTGATTGCGTGTGACGTCTGCCTGTGCCCTTACACCTCCCACGGGCATTGCGGCATCCTTCGGCAAGATGGTACCGTCCAGAACGAAGCCAGCTGCCAGAGGCTGGCCGAGGTGGCCCTCGCCTACGCCAAGGCGGGATGCCACATTGTGGCCCCCTCAGATATGATGGATGGGCGCATCTGTGCGATAAAGGAGGCCTTGCTTGCCAATGACATGGGCAATAAGGTCTCTGTCATGAGCTACAGCGCGAAGTTTGCGTCCT
>NW_023211609.1:0-567 GCF_002007445.2 Ailuropoda melanoleuca
TATTCTCGTAATTCTTAAACATAAATGTCTGTTCAGTTTGCTGAAAATAATTACTACAATAACAACCACCGCAAATTATACTTTCTTTTCCTAAATCAGAAAGCAAGTCTGATAAATGGTCCCTCTTTATTCTCCATCTATACCCACCACCTTAAAATTGTTGTCTATTAGATAAAAATATATGATCTGTATAAATATTTGACTTTATATAATATAAATATGTAGAATCAATAAAAATATAAATATAACTGTAATACATCATCTATATAGAAAGATCTGTCAATGCCAAAAAGAAAATTGAATTCTTATAATATACCAGAATTTAATATATACAATAAATACCAATCAATAAAGCTGTTTATTACTGGCACATAAGTAGACAAAATAATGGAAAAGGAGAATCACTTTATAAATACACCTGTATTTATACCAAATATGTATTTGGTATATGTATATAATGTATAATACCAAAATGTATTTGCCAATTTAGTATATATTTAAGGTATAAACTCAGTATGTGGGAATGAATGAGGTTGGGATGACTAATTGGCATTGTGGGGGGAAAAA
>NW_023211610.1:0-567 GCF_002007445.2 Ailuropoda melanoleuca
TATGCATTGGTACCCCTCTACCTAGACTTGGAACTGTGGTATTTCCTTTGATCTCTCTCTTTCTTCATTTTCCTATTAAACTATTTACCAAGTCCTATTTATTCTAGGTGTATTAGATCTATAAACTTCTCCCTTCTCTACGTTTTCATTGGTGCTACTCTGTTCAGGCACAGCACTTCCTTTGACCTTTGAATGATTGGCTCTGTATTCTAACTGTAACTTCCAGATGCATTGTCTTCTTCTCTCATCCATGTTGCAGTTGGCAGATGGATTTACTTTACTAAAACACAAATCTAATAATGTTGCAAATTTCACTATTAATAGTAGTCATAGCAAAAACTTATTAAGTGCTTACTACTTGCTAGGCCACTCCTTTAAATGCTTTTCAATTATCTCTTATACAAATATTGTAACACAGATACTCTTAATGTCTCCATTCTTTATATCTTTCTTCAGAAGAGGAAACTGAAACACAGGAAAATGTAATATGCCCATGGCGACACAGTGTTAAAGCTGGTATTTGATGATTTTAGCCAGTACACTATGTACTGCCTTAGCAATAAAACC
>NW_023211611.1:0-567 GCF_002007445.2 Ailuropoda melanoleuca
AAAAAAAAAAGCAACCAGATTGGAAATAAAGATGTAAAACTCTCTTTTTTTATAAGTAAATCATGATCATCTACATAGAAAATCTTATGAAACCTACACTAGATTTGGCAATGATATGACACCAAAGGCACACACAACAAAAGAATAAATACACAAATTAAACTTCATGAAAAATAAAAAGTTTAAACACAAATGGTTGTTGAGTTTTAGGAATTCTCTATATATTCTGGATACTCATCCCCTTATCAGATACCTGATTTGCAAATATTTCTCCCATCCCATGGGTTGTCTTTTCATTCTTTGATAGTGTCCTTTGATGCACAAAAGTTTTTCATTTTCATGAAGTCCAATTTGTGTATTTATTCTTTTGTTGTGTGTACACCTGAAAATAATATTATACTGTATGTTAGCTCATGAATTGCAATAAAAACTTAAAAAAACCCCTTCAACAACCCAAAACAACCCAATTCAAAAATCAGCAAAGGGGGTGCCTGGGTGGCTCACGCGTTAAGCGTCAGCCTTCGGGTCAGGGTGTGATCCTAGAGTCCTGGGATCAAGCCCCTCATT
>NW_023211612.1:0-567 GCF_002007445.2 Ailuropoda melanoleuca
TAGTCCATAGTGTAGGAAGTCAGGACTATGGTTACCGTTGGAGGGAATATTGGGACACCAGGGGGCTTCTGCAGCGATTAATAATGTTTGATTTTCTACTGCTGCCTAATAAATTACCCCAAAACTTAGGGGCTTAAAACAACCACCATTTCTTGCTATCTCATGAGTCTGTGGGTCAGGAATTCAGGCGAGGCTCAGCTGGGTGATTTTGTCCCACGTGGTTTTGATGGAGGCCCCTCAGTGGTCTTCAGCTGGCAGATGGACTGGTGGTCTCCGGGGCCCAGGAAACCTGTCCTAACAAGTTCTGGGCTTTGGCAGGGATCACCAGAAGTATGGGTTCTGCTGGAACTCTCGACAGGAGTGTCTATAGGTGGCCTTGCTGATACTGCAGTTTCCAGGGAGCTGGACATCTTACATTGTCTATCAGAGCTCCCAGAGAGCCTTTCCAAGACACCTAGGAGGAAGCTCCAAGATTTCTTTTTTTTTCTTTTATTTATTTTTTTGATGTAAAGTTTGATGATTCATTAGTTGCATATAACACCCAGTGCACCATGCAATACGTGCCCT
>NW_023211613.1:0-2092 GCF_002007445.2 Ailuropoda melanoleuca
TTTTTTTTTTAACGTACAGGCTCAAAATTGCTGGGCGTTCTGATTGTTTTTATTTTTCTATTAGTAATTGGGTGAAAGGTCTTTGTGCACAAAGCTTTTAAAGATTTTTCCCCCCCAACACACCCTTCTATTACTGGAACTTGTTGAGTGCCTCTGACCTGCCAGACGCTCTGGTTTCGCAGCCCCCGGCCACCACAAGTCTTCGGGACGCCAGAGGCCCCAGGGAGGGACCCACATTCAGAGCTTGAACAGCTCACTGGGGCCCCACAGCCAGAGACAGAAATGAGGTTCAGACTCCATTTGCCTCTCTCCAAACCCGAAGTCATTAAAATGCAGTGTGCTGCCTTGTGTGTGTGTGTGCGCCTGCGTGCACGTGTGTGTGTCTTTGTAATTGTAACACACAGCATGTGCATATGGACAAGTATATCAGGAAAACATAGTTGGCTCCTTCGTTGCTGCACTTAAGGCCCAGAAAATTTCCTCCGCGATATTACGATTTCCTATATTTTCACCCAGCTTCACCTCCACGTATGCATCTTTTACATGAGAGAGGTTAAGGAATTGTGTATCTGTCTTCAGAACGGAAAACTCTATCCCCCAACTTGATTCACATGTTTAATAATTATGTAGCATTATGAAGGCAACCTTAGGACGTAATGCTCTGTTGTGGGGGAAATAGAACATTAAATAAATCCGTGTGATCACAAAAGCATAGAAATAGTAGAAACAGGAGGGCAGCGGGGGAAGAAGCAGGCATAGGTGGAGATGGCAATTTTGTGACAAAGCTGTGCTTTGCGCTGGGTGGGCTCCTGATAAGGGAGGACGTCTCATGTGCCCTGCAGCCTCCTACCCCCCACTTGGCATCCCCGCAAAACAAAGCCATGTGCCTGGGAAGGAAGCCCTGGGGTGGCCAGCCCCTTCTGGGCCCACTCTTACCTGGGGATTCTTGGCACACCGTGTCCCCCTGGAGGTGACGAGGGGGGCAGCTCCAGTGCCCTTGGCTCACACCTGCCAACTAGAAGACGGCACCATCTCCTGAACCTGGCAGAGGGACTTGGCAGAAGGAGGAGGAAACACAGTCCCTCGGGGGTTGTATCCCTTCCTCTGCCAGCACAGTTACCTGCTCTTGGAAGACCAAGCCCTCCTCCATCAGTGCTCTGTCCTCATATTTATGGGATGAGTGACCTCTGAGTGCCGGCCCCCTGCCCCCGGTATCCCTGGAGTAATTGTCTCTCAGGGCTCCCTTTGCCCCAGTTAGAGAGCCTGTTCATGGGCTGGCTGCCAAGCAGAGGGCCAGGTGCCTTCCTACAAAATGCCCAAGGGTCCAAAGGGGCAAGAAAACACAGCTCAGAAACCACCCTGAGCGCCCAGAGCAGAAAGGCACATCTTGAAATTGCTCATACGCTTCATGCTAGAGAGTGGGACTGACTTCCTTTAAATTGAGAGAATTATCAAGGGTTCCAGCCAAGGAGGGGATGCTTTCTGTATTGTGTCTGTGGTTGGGGTTGATTTTGCGCAGCCCTGAGTCTGCTGGGGGTCTCTGCTCCCTGAGAGCAGGAGGAATTGTCTGGAGCCCCAGTTTTCTGGCACAGGGAAGGTCCAAGCCCTCTTCAGTATGTCTTGGAAATCCTGAGCATTTCTGGGCCCTGAAGTGTTGTGGGCACCAGCTTGCTTTCATGTTGCTCTGTCTCACATCATAAACACCCCAACTTGAACTTCAGCCCCTGCTTTGGTTTCCTCAAACACCATAGCAGCAAGCACGCACCCGACATCACTAGAGCATTTCAAGGTGATATTGAAGATTTCAGGAAGGGCTCCAGGCACGGGGTCCCTACCACTCAGCACCCTCTTCTTTCCCCTCTCACCACTGCGCATTGTCTCTTCTGCCTTCTAGACGGCTCTGGAGCTTGTCTTCCTCTCTGCGAGCATACCTTCCTTTCTGAAGCTGGAATTAGACAACATGCAGATTTCAGCAAACACCTTCCACTCCAGGTGTTTGTCAAAATACTTCACTCAGCCAAGTCACTTCTCTCCTTCAGAGACGCACTGGTGTCAGCCATTCAGTTTACGTGCTTTTCTTTTCTTTGTGTAC
>NW_023211614.1:0-2405 GCF_002007445.2 Ailuropoda melanoleuca
TGTGTGTGTGTGTGTGTGTGTGTGAGCACACAATTTAAAAATATTGACTCAAACAAAAAAAATCAGGTGGGCCAAACACAAAACATATCCAGGGACCAGTTTTTAAGTTTGCCGTTGACCTTGGTTGGTTGTCTGCAAAAAGGATGATGTGAACCAGCTGACTTCCGCCCCCCTCCCCCACCCCTGCCGCCATGGATTCTTTCAGCTTTAAAACTTCACTCTCCTAGGATTTTATTAAACTCTCACATACACATGCATTCTTTTATAAATAAAACCCACTTTTGATTTCTCAAGGGCTTTGGGAAGTGACTTACGATACCAACCTAATATGACGATTAAAAATCAGTTCAGAAAAAGAACTCATAATTGCACTGGGAACCTGAGCTGAGAGGGTTGATAGGAGACTGAAATTTTGTTCCTGGTCCCTGGTAGGTGTATGCATAAATGTAGTTAAGGAGGGCATGCAAAGTGCAAAGCTAGGGCAATGGATATGTTTTGGGACCACCGGTAATAGCGAATTATTTAGGAAGACGTTTTTTGTGCTTCTTTTGTGCACTCAGTTTTCAAAGACATGGGCCCTACTCTGAGGAGCTCATGTCTCTAGGGAGACACACAGGTCCACACAATTAGACTCCAGCGAACTAAATGCAAAGTAACTTTGGTAGCGTACTTTGAAGTGTAGTGGAGGTGGCTGGGGGTCCACAGGATCAGGAGAAAATGGACTAAGGCTGGCTAATTGGCAAGCTCTCGAAAGTCATATGACCCAACGGCTCCATCACTAAAAGGCTCTATGGCATTAGACAAGGTATTTCATCTTTAGTGAAATTAGTTTCCTCCTCTGTCAATGGAGAAAAAATAGTGCTTGCTTTACAGGTGATTTTTCTTTTCTTCTCTTTTTAAAAAAAGATTTATTTATTATTTTAGAGAGAGAGAGCGTGAGCATGGGGGAGGAGGAATGGGAAGGGGCAGAGAGAGAGAGGGAGAGAGAATCTCAAGCAGACTCCATGCTGCGTATGGAGCAGCCACGGGGCTCGAGCTCATGACCCTGATCACCACCTGAGCTGAAACCGAGAGTGATATGCTCAGCCTAGGGCACCACCCAGGCACCCCGATTTTTCTTTTTTATGAAAGAAATAGAGTGTTTGACATAAAGCCTGGCATGCTGTGGTACCCAATAGGTATCGACAATTGTTATTATATCAGCCTCCCTTAGAGTTTTCTCATCTGGGCTAACTGTGTGTGTGTGTGTGTGTGTGTGTGTGTGTGTGTGTGGTGGGAGGGGTGGCTATGAGCTGAGGCTGAATCCTCTGGGAACGTCTCTTACCTGGGGCTGCAGATGGCACTAGGTTCATGGGAGTGGGCTTCACAGTGTCAGCTGTCCAGCGGAAAAGACCAAAGCCAAAGGCCAGAAAACAGAGGTTGGTGTTCCGTATCCAGCCAGGAGATCAGAGAGAGATGACATAGGAAACCACAGCTCCAAGGTGGACAGGGTGGATGTTCTGAACCCACACTTGTGTGTCTATTACCTGGTTACCTGTGTCTTTACAGGTCATGTTGGGACAATCGGATGTCTCCTTGTGTCGGGGAAGAAGAGGACAGCATTAGTGTGATGGAAAAGGGAGCAGATGTTGGCCTAGGGAAAGAAAGCAGGATGTGCAGGTACAGGGCTGGAGAGCACCTGCCACGTTCCGAGCCATGAGTGGCGTGGTAGGGCTGGAGTCTGGCAGAGCTTGGGAGAGAGACGCCGGGGGAGTCTGGGAGACCACGAGGGGAGGCAGATTACGAGGGGCTCTTGGCTGTCACGCTTAGCAGTCTGTTCTTCATTCTCAGTGTAGTGGGAGTCAGGGAAGGAGTTCGAGGAGCGGAATGACATTGTCAGATTTCTGGGGGGGAAATCTCCCTCGGGCTGCTGCGCGGAGCTTGCGATGCAGGGAGACCAGTTGACAGCGGATGTAGCGATTACATAAGAGCAGAGAAGGTGATTCCTTTGAGCACAGGGTACTAGTTACATGAATTATTACCCCAGCAATTATAATCATGCCAACGGTCTGGAGCAAGTTAACTGGTAGAGTTAACTGGCTCAAGCCCAGCGGAAAATGTTCAGAAAGGGAAAATTTTGAAAAGTCTCCAAACAAAAACTGACACTAAACAAAGAGAGGGGATGTTTCATAAAAAGAACCACCAAAGTCAATTTTGTCCAAGTAAAAATGAGAAAGAATTCCCCACGGATAATCTCTACTTATTCCAAAACTGCGACAAGCGGTACCTTCATTTTCAGTACAGAAACAAGAACCTATTTGTCGCTTCTCAGCTGCTCAGATGTGTTTCCTGGCTTTCTTTGTCAGCAAGCGTGGTGCTGCCCTCAGCGTGTATACAATGGCTGGTGAAGGCTCATACCCTCCTCT
>NW_023211615.1:0-1675 GCF_002007445.2 Ailuropoda melanoleuca
TACCGGCCTTTAAAAAAGTCGCTTTAAATTTATGCCAAGAATTGTGTAGGTCATGCTAACTGGAATTGTGCATTTTCCCTTCTTTTGTCCCCAAACTCCAGCATACAGGTAGGTTAAGGATTGTTGGATGTTTCTGGGGGGCCCTGTGTTACTTCCCTAAGTGACTCCCCTTTCTCTGCTTACTTTCCAGGACCAGGATCACATCCTGAACCCTACAGCTCACACCAAGTTTTATGACCACTTCAAGTAATAGCACGGGCTTCTCTGTTCCATTGTAATCAGCAAAGACTAAATTATTTACACTGCTGCACACCATGTAAGAATTAACACAAAGACCTTTATTTCCCCTCCCCTAAAACAGGGCTACTAAACAATTTAAAAGGTGTTTGCATGTGAAATATGAAATCTGGGAGCTTTTTTCCCTTATTAGTTAATAACATTTTTTGTAAATGCAGCAATACATGGGCAAAGCCAAAAATACATAGAAGTACCAAGGAGGAAATAAGCACCCATTATCCCAATAGCCAAAAGGAAACACTGGTAAATTTCATATTGTTCACGCACCATTTCCCATGCTTATCCTTCTCATAAAAGTACTAGTTTTCTTATTAATGGTATTTAACTAGACACAGTTTGCAGTTTCCTTTGTTCACAAAATACCATATGATTTTTTAAATTCCCATATCAAAAAATATTATGAATGGCTGTACAGCATTCTAGCCTATGAATAGCTGATTTATGGTTGACTTGATCCCTGATCACTGGACTTCTATTTTGGACATCATAGGAATTATACTATACATTATACATTATACTATGCTATGAAAGAACTAAAAGCTTAGGTTCAGAAGAAAATTTTCCTGAGATCAAATTCCTATTCCACCATTTATTAGCCATATGATTTTGGCAAAGTCATTAAACAGTCGGTACCTGTTTCCTCCTAAGCATAACAGGGATTATAACAGTGTATTGATTAAATGAATTAACACATATAAAGGCTTTAGCACACTGCCTACAACAGGGTGAACAGTATATGTTTAGGTTGTTCTTTGTCCAGTTCTTTGCTACAGTGCGGAATGAGCTTCTATGTGTATTTTTTTTTTGACTTATACAATTACTTTTAATTAAAAAAAATTTTTTTAAAGATTTTATTTATTCATTCGACAGATAGAGACAGTCAGCGAGAGAGGGAACACAAGCCGGGGGGGTGGGAGAGGAAGAAGCAGGCTCCTACTGGAGAAGCCTGATGTGGGGCTCGATCCCAGAATGCTGGGATCACGCCCTGAGCCGAAGACAGACGCTCAACTGCTGTGCCACCCAGGCGCCCCTTAAAAAAAANTTCCAAAATACTGAAGAGGAGAGAAAGATTCCAAACTCACTTTTTAAAAAAGATTTTTATTTATTTGAGAGAGAGAGAGAACAAGTGGGTGGGAGGGCAGAAGGAAGGAGAAGCTGACTCTCCACTGAGCAGGGAGCCTGATGCGGGGCCTGATCCCAGAACCCTGAGATCATGACCTGAGCCAAAGCAGACACTTAACGACTGAGCCACCCAGGCATCCCTACAGTTATCTTTTAAGATAAAATTCTTAGAAATGGAATTACTGGGTCCAGAAGCAATTCACATTTTTAAACTTGTGTACATATTGTCTAATTTCACACTAAAAAGTTGTACAGT
>NW_023211616.1:0-2345 GCF_002007445.2 Ailuropoda melanoleuca
CACTGGTCCTTGGTTCATGGTGAGCTGTCCTGCATCTTAGGAGGTTTTCTTCAGGGTTACTCTGTAGAACCCTTTTCTCAAAACTGATGGTATCCAAACGCAGGCTCTCAGGGAAACTGGCAATAATCACATATTACTCCCCATACAAATTCAAAGTGTTTATAGAAACTAAGTGCCATCAGCAGTCCTAATACCCCTGCCTGTTCTTATAAGCAAACATTCAAATTAAGGTATAATAACGTTAGCCAATTTCCCTACAAATAGGAATTTTTACATTTGCACCAATTACAGAACCTGTTAATGTTGCAAAAAAAATTTTTAATGAATAAAAAAATATTAGAAATAAAAAACTCACAACCTAAGTATAAAATTCAATGGACATTTTCCCCTCTATCTCTGAGGAACATTATATAATGTAAACTAACCCTCCTTGAAACATTCTCTTCCCTTAGTTCCTCTGACACAATCCTTTGCAGATTTATATTCATCTCTGGATGCTCATTTATGTATGTATTTCCAGGTCATTTATAAATCACTAGATGCTTGTGCCTTGGAAGGAAGCCAAATATCACACATTTATTTAATCTTAGAATTCAAGAATATATCTAGATTGTATTTGAATCATTCCAGTGGTGAGAAGAGTCTCCTGGTTTCTCAGTAGAGTTTTCCTCAAGAATGTAACTGTTTCCTTTCTGCAGATCTGCTTGCTCTCGAACGTTTTGAGTTTTTATATCCACTACCAACTTACACATGGCTCTAGAATTTCATGGTATCAATTATTTCCCCATCTCCAAAACCTTAATAGCTATAGGGCTGCTGGGGCTATTAACAAGAGCAGGAACTCAAAGACCTGGCAGGAAACAGTGATCTTTACCATCAAAATCCTGAGCTGTTAACCTGTGCTTATTTTAAGGGAATACAAATTTCCTGTGAGCATACTGCAAGTTAATATAAGAAGGTAAATAAGAATTTACCAATAAGAAGGTAAAACACAATATTGAGAAACACACTTTCTCATTAACCAGCTTGAAAATGGCTGCTGGAGATTTTATCTGCCTTGAAACTAAAGACCAATCGCATGTCCCCTCCAATTATCAAAAATTGTGTCATTAAAATGTCTGAAATTAATTTTTCTTAAAATATAATAACAACAGAAATACATACAAATAAATGGACAAATAATGCTATTTAACTTGGATACTGGGGCAGGGAGCATTTGGGAATACAGACTTAGGAGTCAGAATGCACTAATGCATATATGGATCTGCAACTTAGTCGTATTATTTTGATTTCAATTTTAAAAATTTTTAAAGTAATCTCTACACCCAATGTGAGGCTCAAACTCACAAGCCTGAGATCAAGAGTCACATGCTTTACGGACTCAGCCATCTAGGTACTGCAAAGCTGCATTATTTTGAAAAATTATTTAGCCACACTGGTTTCTCAGTATCCTCTTCTAAAAAGTGGGGGAAAGAGTAGCACCCATCACAGGAAGGTTTGTGTGAATTAAAGGAGCTAATATTTGAAAATGAACAAAAGAGCAGCTGGGACACCGTGTTTTACACCTAAAATATTAAAAATAAAATATCTCTTTAGTAGATCATGATCACTACTTTTCAAATTGTAAACGTGGTGGTTAAAAGTGACTTAAAAAGAATTTTGATTAAGACTTTAGAGGTCCCTGGGGCATGGCGATTATGCCCTTGACTGCAATCATTTCTTTACTAAGGATTTATCTGTCAGCAGTGGTAGCTGAAGTGGGCAATTAATCACATTAACTCCTCTACCAATATTTATCATTATTATTTTGCTAAAACAGAACTGAGGAATCCATTAGACGAAATATAAATACACATGGTCACCAATTCAATAGCTTATATGTAGATACATGTAGATATAATGAAATACTTCATAAAATTTTCTAATTTGCATTTCCATGGTGATCATTGATATTAAGTATCTTTTCATACACAAGTTGGTAATTTGTATATATTCTTTGGAGAAAAGTCTACTCAAGTCTTTTACACATTTTTCATCCAGTTATGTTATTTTTAAAATTTTGAATTGTAGGAATCTTATATATTTTTGATATTAAACCCTTAATAAGATAAAGGTGTGCAAGTATTTTCTCCCATTTTTAGGTTGCCTTTTCACTCCATTCATTGTTTCCTTTGTTGTACAAAAGCTTTCTCTTCAATGGAATATGCTTGCATTCCCACTAGCAGTGTAAGAGGGCTCCCCTTTCTCCTCATCCTCACCAACATCTGTCATTTCCTGTTTTTGCTGTTGTTGTTTGTGCTTTTGGTGTCATGTCCAAGAAATTGTTGCCAAAACCAATGTGGTGA
>NW_023211617.1:0-567 GCF_002007445.2 Ailuropoda melanoleuca
GGCAGCTTATGCCTATTCTTTCAATAGGACACAGTCTGCATGTTCTTAATTCAATACAGCAGCTGTGGTTCTCTAACACTCTTGTTTACAAGGATGGTTTCTGGGATGCAACCAGTGCCCCCCTCTAATGCCTTGGAGACAAGAATGCCTCACTCACCTCCTCACCCAGACCTCTAACTATCTGGGAAGGAGATGCTGCTTGTTGGTGTTCTGTAGCTTTGCTTGGGCTGATGCCAGGTGTTGCCAGGAAGACACACCCAAAATGTTCAGTGCTGTAAAAGGTCAGACTCTTGGCAAAGATGAAACTGTAGGAACCAGCCTAGGGATCCCCAGGTGTGTGTATTTCCTATTCTTCTCTAACCGAGACTGAGCAGGGTGTCAGGACTGGTTGGGATGAGATATAATCGTATGGGAAAGTATTGGGTTGACAGCAGGGGAGCTAACATGGACAGAAGGGTTCTGCCTCTTTCCCCTGGTTGGGACTGGGGGTGGAGCATATTTGGTCCTGGGAACCAAGGACAGTGCCCCTAGGTTATTGCCAAAGGGGAGACCAGCTGCTGGGCACAG
>NW_023211618.1:0-567 GCF_002007445.2 Ailuropoda melanoleuca
TCGTTCAGTCTTTGGAGTGAACCTCAAAGGCAATCCTTGGCTAGGAGAAGAGTCTCCCAGATTCCAGCAGCTTTTGTTCAGCGCAGCGCATATCAGTTATACTTCCTTCCAAGTTCAGTGTGACACAGGAGGATGTGCTTCGACTCTCGGTCCGCGAAAATCATAAATGAAGTTCAGATTCCTACCCTTGGACTTCAGAGTAGCTGGCACATCTCAGCCAGTGTTTTTGCACGTGCGGTGTATATGAGGAGTAGTGATTTATCTCTCAGTGTGGGACATTCTTCTTTAAATCCCTGATTTAAACTGCTGATGCTTCTACAGCAAGCGGATTTGTATCTTCTGGTTTCCAAGTGGTTGGTGATTTCGCTGTGACACTCTTCATGGAGAGTCAATCCCAAATGTATTTTGTGTACCTTATCATCATCAGTTATCTTGAGACACACAAGTTTGGTATTTAATTTTTCACTAAATGTACATTTTCAGTTTAGTTAAAAATTTATGACTTTTGTGGCCCAGAGAATTTACTGCAGGGGCTCCTGGGTGGCTCAGTCAGTTAAGCGTCTGCCT
>NW_023211619.1:0-724 GCF_002007445.2 Ailuropoda melanoleuca
CACAGAGCAGAAAACAGGCCCCTAGATCACTGGTTTGTCCAGCTTCCCTGCTCCTATGCTTGAGAACTCTGGGCATCACCTGTTCTTCTTTTGTCCCCAGGGATCGTCAGCCCAAGCTGTCACATCTGGGATTCTGCCTTGATTCACCACCTGAACACCTTTAAGCCAGGAAGATCCCCCATGTAGGAGACCTCTAGGAGTTCTGATTTTATGCTCTGTTGCTTATAATACTTTGCAGTGGTATCCTGAAACAGGCTCCCTTCCCTCCACCATATCCTCAGCTGTAGCACACTGGACTCAAGTCTCCCCACCTCCTACCTTCTAATCAGTGATGCCTTATAAACTTCTAAACTTAGAGCATTTGATTTCTAAGATCTCTGATTGATTTCTAGCTGTTCAGAATAATTTGATAACCTTCTAGTTATATTCAAGGGACAAGACAAACATAGGGCCCCCCTTCACCTCCACCATCTTAACTCTGCACATACATTTTAACCACTGGAATTCTGATTCTGATTGGGGGGANAAAGACATTAGGCCTGATGAACTAGAACTCTATTTCCCCAAGGCAGAGATCCATTATACACACCCTGAAGATGTTCACAGCTACCCCATAGGCCCAGGAATCTCTCCTGTATTGAACCCAGGCCACATCATCTGTATCCTGCCAGGCCACACTGACACTGAGGTGCCTGCCCCCTGAAGCCTGCAAGGAGCAAGCCTT
>NW_023211620.1:0-567 GCF_002007445.2 Ailuropoda melanoleuca
TTATGTGTTGAGCGCTAGGGCCTTGTGTGTTTTAATCACCGATTACTTAGTGAACAACATTTAGTAAACTGACAATATAAATCATTAACAATTTTTGAATGAATTTTTGAACTCGTGAGGAAAAGGGTCCCTTTGCTGACCTTCTGACCTATCTCACTGACTGGAACTGGGGCACTGGCCAACCACTGAAATCATCACCAGCAAGAATCAATTCAATTAGGATTCACCTGGGTTGTGGAAGGTAGACATGGACAAGAGAACAAAAATCAGGGCTCTGCTGTGTGGGAAAAAGGCAGAGATGACTATTGGTACCAACCAACAGTTGGGGGTTAGAGGATTTTAAGTGGAGGAAGGAGATGGCCAGATTTATATACACTGGTTCTTTTTCCTCTCCTGTCCTCTCCTCTCCCTTCTTCTCTTGTTATCTGATGTCCTTCCCTCTCTCCCTTCCTCCCCCTTTCCCTCTCTTCCTTCCTTCCTCTCTTCCTCCTGCCCTCTTGCTCTCTTGCCAGCCAGACTTCTGAAGACTGGACTGATTTCCTTCCCACTGCTGACAAACCCTGGCCT
>NW_023211621.1:0-567 GCF_002007445.2 Ailuropoda melanoleuca
CAACAGACACATGAAAAGATGCTCACTACTGCTCATCGTCAGGGAAACGCAAATCACAACTCCAATGGGATATCATTTCACACCTGTCAGAATGGCTAAAATCAGCAACACAAGAAACAACAGGTGTTGGTAAGGATGTGGAGAAAAAGAAACACTCGTGCTCTGTTGGTGGGAATGCAAACTGGGACAGCCACTGTGCAAAACAGTATGGCGATTCCTCAAAAATTTTTAAAAAGAATTACCCTATGAACCAGAAATTACACTACTAGGTATTTGACCAAAGAACACAAAAATACTACTTCAGAGGGACACATGCACCCTGAAGTTTATAGCAGCATTATGTACAATGGCCAAGATAAGGAAGCAGCCCACGTGTCCATCAGCTGATGAGTGGATAAAGATGTGGTGTATATGCAATGGAATATTCCTCAGCCATAAGAAATAGTGAAGTCTTGCCATTTACAACAACATGGACAGAGCTAGAGTGCATTATGTCAGTCAGAGAAAGACAAATACCATATGATTTCACTCATGTGGAATTTAAGAAACAAAACAAATGAGCAAAGG
>NW_023211622.1:0-567 GCF_002007445.2 Ailuropoda melanoleuca
GCTGGCCAGGCAGGAGGCAGACGCAGCCGTGGTGCACTGCGTCACTCTGCAAGGAAGACCCTTCTTGGTCTCGCTCTGAGAGAAAACTGGAGAATGCCGGTGGCCACTGGAGAAGGAAGGACATAGTGTCAGACTTTTGCTGCGTGCTCCGCGCAGGAGAACTTTCTGACTCTGCACACATTCTCTGCCCTGCAGGCTGGTGTGGGGAAAGCTAGGATCTTTTTTTTTTTTAGATTTTTTTTTTTTTAAGATTTTATTTATTTGTCAGAGAGAGAGAGAAAGAACGAGCAGGGGAACAGCAGGCAGAGGGACTTGATCTAGGACCCCAGGATCATGACCCGAGCTGAAGGCAGACGCTTAACTGACTGAGCCACCCAGGCGCCCCAGTTAGGCTCTTTCTTAATCAAACAACTGTCAACAGAGGCTGAGGAAATTCTGTTGAGAATGCATTTTCTCTGAGTTGTGGAAAATAGAACAAGTAAAAGACTCGCTAAAAAGTCCTTTGAACCATTTAGATTTTGAGAATTTGCTCTGATGACATTTTAAGGTGAAGAAAGGTAGTGAAGC
>NW_023211624.1:0-567 GCF_002007445.2 Ailuropoda melanoleuca
ACAGGCAGTGTGGTAGATTGTAAAAATTGTAGTAATGGCCCCGGTTCTTCACCTCTCCCTCTATCCACACGTGATTAGTACTTCTACCCATAAAGGGAGTAGAGTACATTTCCTTGCCCTCTGACTTTGGGTTTGGCCTCATGGCTTGCTTTGGTCAACAGGACGAAGCAGTGGTGACAGTCATGATCGGCTTCGAGACGAGGCAATCAGAGGCCTTGTTTGGTTGTGCTTTCTTTCTTGACCTCTGCCACCTCCATGAGAAAAGCAGGATCTATCTGCAGATCCCGGGAGGAAGATGAAAGACTTGTGGATCACAGCCACAGCAGGCAGCGGTCCTAACCAGGCTCCTTCTAGGTGAGCCAAATCCCCCGCCTCTGCAGACACAGTGTGAGAAATAAATGCTTATTGTTGGAAGCCAGGGACATTTTGTGCTATTATGCAGCAATACTGTGGCCAGGGTTGACTGACACCAGGGGGCATCTGTTTTTTGTTTCAAGATAACTTCAAATGCAAACTTGAAAGTTAGCAGATAATGATAACTGAGTTTCACCTTGAAATGTACCAAAA
>NW_023211625.1:0-567 GCF_002007445.2 Ailuropoda melanoleuca
TTGGCAGCTAGCCATGGAAGGGGAAGGAGGAAAAGAAAATATGATGGAAGATTAATGCATTCAGCAACTAAAAGGATATTGTCACCATTCACTGGGCTATAGAATGTTAGAGAAACAAGTTTAACATTGATGATCATAAAGATCACTATTAGGCATGACAGATTTGAAGTGGAGATTTTTATTAAGGAGTTGGATATAAGGTTCTGAATTTAGATTGACAGGGCTAGAACCTGAGATCTACGAGCCATTTACATGTGGAGAAACTGAAATTGAAAGAATAAATCCTGACTTTTTGTGTGTGTGTGTGGTGGTTGTTGTTTTATCCAACAGTGACTGAGGATGCAGGGTGAGCTCACTTTGCCTGTGCAAAGATGGTGGAGTAGATTTAGATATTGCAAGATAGAACCATGTTATTCTTGCTGCAGTGCAATCATTCTACCGCGGTCATTGGGGGCCCCCTAATTTTCTCATCATTCCAAATATCTGATTTTTCCATCGATGGGGATAGAGAGAGGTCTTCACTGCAATATTACTCCTTCGTGGGTCATAAAAGGAATATGTCTAGCC
>NW_023211626.1:0-567 GCF_002007445.2 Ailuropoda melanoleuca
TGTAGCTGTCCAATTTTCCCAGCACCATTTATTGAAGAGACTTGTCTTTTTTCCACCGGATGTTTTTTCCTTCTTTATCAAAGATTAGTTGCCCAAAGAGCCTTCTTTTAGTTTCTTAAAATAGAACTGTAGATCATTGATTTGAGGCCTTCCCTTCCCCACCAAATACTTCTTTAGTTGCATCCCATAAATTTTGATATGCTGTTTTCAGTTCAAAATCTTTTCTAATTTCCCTTTTTATTTCTTCTTTGACCCATAAGTTATTTGAAAGTACGTTACTTAATTTCCAAATATTTGTGGATTTCCCTGATACCTCCTGTTATTGATTTCTAATTTAATTCCTTCGTGGTCAGAGAACATACTTTGTATGATTTGGCTCTTTTACATTTATCTGTTTTTGTTTTATGGTCTATCTTGATAAATGGTCCTTATGCCCTTGAAAAGATTGTGTATACTACTGTTTTTGGTGAAGTGTTATATAAATGTTAAGTAACTAGGTCAAGGTGGTTGACAGTGTTAATCAAGTCTTCTGTATTCTTACTGATTTTCTCTACTTGTTTTTTTTTT
>NW_023211627.1:0-1205 GCF_002007445.2 Ailuropoda melanoleuca
TAACTTTGTGGGATCTGAGCTATCGCCAGGTAATGTCAGAATTGAAGAGAATAATGGGAAATCCTGCCGGTATTGCAGGAAATTGCTTGATGTGTGCAAAATCCACACATCTGATGACAGAAGAATTGTGTGTGAGTAAAGGAAAAACATAGGACTGTGTTTTTTCCCATTACAGGTATCACAGGCAATCTTGATAAAACCAGGAAAAAATGTGAAGACATAATGGCTGAAAATATTCCAAAAGCAGCAAAAGAAAGGTATCAACCACAAATCCAAGAAACTCAGTTAACCCTAGGAAAGATAAACACAAAAAAACCCCACATTTTAGGCACATGACAGAGAAACCACGAAAACCCAAAGTTAAAGAGAAAATCTTCAATACAACCAGAGGGAAAAAAAGATACATTAAAAAGAAGGGAACAAGGAAATGAATTATAGCTGAATTCTCATCAGAAACAATTTAAAACAAGCTTTTAAAGGAAAAAAAGAAAAAAAAAGCCACCTCTTGTCAATCTACAGTTCTCCAGCCAGTGGGGAAAAAAAATCTTTCCAAAATGAAGGCAAAAAATTCCATANACCACAAAAACCCAAAGTTAAAGAGAAAATCTTGAATACAACCAGAGGGAAAAAAAGATACATTAAAAAGAAGGGAACAAGGAAATGAATTATAGCTGAATTCTCATCAGAAACAATTTAAAACAAGCTTTTAAAGGAAAAAAAGAAAAAAAAAGCCACCTCTTGTCAATCTACAGTTCTCCAGCCAGTGGGGAAAAAAAATCTTTCCAAAATGAAGGCAAAAAATTCCATAGATGGAAAAAAGTAATACCACATAGAAACATCAGAAAAAAATAAATATACATACATACCAATAAATCTCTTTAAAAGAATACTGAATAGAAATACTTAAAATAGCATTACACTACAGAGTTTATAGCATATCTTGTCTTTGAAAATAAGAACAATGGGGAGGAGGATAGTAAATGAAGTGTGCTATTGTAATGTTCTCACACTGTGGAGTAATAATATTTTTTNGTAATGTTCTCACACTGTGGAGTAATAATAATATTTTTTTGAAGCTAAACTGTTATAACTTAAAAATTATTACATTTAAGCTCTAGAAAAATCACTAAAAATACACAGAGAAGCATTAACTAAAAATTCAACAAAGGAAATAACACAGAATAATACAAAATACTTGATTTACC
>NW_023211628.1:0-567 GCF_002007445.2 Ailuropoda melanoleuca
AGAGAGAGAGAGAGAGATTCTTTCACTACACTCTAGAAGTATTTCCCTGGCTGTCCTGCAGTCACCTCAGAGCAGGATGTCCAGAATAGAACACCCCAACCACTCTGAGCCACCCTCCTGTGATCTCTGTCTCTGTTGAGGGCATAAATTTCTATCCAACGCTTCAAGCTAGAAACCTGAATCACTTTTGTTTCTTCTTTCCTCTTATGCCCCAAAGTCCTACCAATTCTACCCCACAGGCTCTTGAATTCACTTTACACCCTCTTCTCTATCCCCACAGTTTCTGCTACCACCATCTCCCACCCAGGCTCCTGCAAAAATCTCCTTCCAGCCCTCCACTTCCAGTGGAAGTCCCCTCCTGGCTATCAGACAGATCTCTCTCAAACCTGTCTGATTTCGTAACTCCCCTGCTTAAAACATTTTGGTAGCTCCCCACCAGCCACAGGATAAAGCCCTTGCTCACTGTAGGGGGGGGGCTCATGGTCCCTTCTTCAAACTCTCACACCCCTCTCTAGTCTTATCTCCACCTCCGCTATGCTCCAGCCACCCCAGATATCTCACCATCAC
>NW_023211629.1:0-567 GCF_002007445.2 Ailuropoda melanoleuca
GAGAGAGAGCACAAGCAGGAGGAGCGGCAGAGGGAGAGGGAGAAACAGACTCCCTGATGAGCTGGGAGCCCGGCGTGGGGCTGGATCCTAGGACCCTGAGATCATGACCTGAGCTGAGCACAGACACTTAACCTGTCCTGTGGTTGTGGTCTTGGGCAGTTTCATAGCCCGCTGTCACGGCTGTGACACCCAGGCGCCCCAAGTTTTGTTTATTCATAAATAGTAAATTGTTGTCTGTGGGCTCAGCATGCCCCATTGGTGTGAGCTCTGAGGCTCAGGCAGTTCAGAGAGAACATGCTGGATGGCAGGTAAGGTGGTCACAGGCACGGGGAGGAGGTACCTCGTGTTTCCTAAGGGCCCTGGCTTTGGAGCCTGCCCAATGTCTATCTGACCTCATCGCTGTTCCCTGAGGTCACTGGCCAGTTGGCCCGGACTGAGAGGCCCGGCCAGGGCCTGGCCATGTGCGTTACCTCGTCCCTTGTTCTTTCTCTTCTCTCCGTCCAGACTTTGGACTCTGTTTCTTGCCTGGACTCTGATGACATAGTGATGTGCATCACTGCTCACAGC
>NW_023211630.1:0-567 GCF_002007445.2 Ailuropoda melanoleuca
AAAAAACTGAGGGCTCAAATAACCCAGACGGAGGCTCCCAAATTTACTCTGGGGCCAGATGGAAGCTACCTGACCTACTGCTCTACTGTCAACTTCGAAGACAATGGCGCTGTGCTCCTCTCGGCAAACATGGAGTATGAGGTTCAGAGCACGTTTGCAATAGAGGGCGAAAGACTGAAAATCACCCTGGACTCAGCGACAGGCAGGACAACACAGATGTCTTCTTCCAAAGGAAATATTGACGTAGAACCATTGAAGGAATATATGCCGATCCTCATGGGATCCACCTGCATATCGAAAGATAACGGACTGCTGGAACAGAACCGATTCACTCTTCCGAGCTTGCTGGGGGCCACCTATACTGATGATGGCACCAAAATCTCAGAAGCAGAGAACACGCTGGTCGTGAGCGTGAAGACCGAGGCTCCCGACGCCGCTACCATGGAAGCGACCCTCAAATCCTTGCAGATGTGAGAAGGAGAGGCTGGAGACCCCCGTGACCACACCCCAGCTCCACCCATTCAGCTACCGGATCCATGCATCTGAGCGCCTACGTTTGACAGAGTT
>NW_023211631.1:0-832 GCF_002007445.2 Ailuropoda melanoleuca
CACAGGAGAGCGCCTGCCATGCCTAAGACACAGAAAAGCAACCCATGTGGCTGGGGCCAGCGGACAGGAGAAGATGTGCCTGGAGACCGCCTGGGAGCTGGAACATTCAAGGCGTTGTAATCTTGGTAAAGAGCTCGGATTTCACCCCGATTACGGTGAAAGAACTCTCAAAACACCGCCTTGCAGAGCCCAATAGGGAGGGCCCTGGTTACGTAACTCGCCAGGCGCCCCCACGCCGTGGACTGCTCCAGGTCACCAGACCCCTCTGGGCATTGCTATCCTCATCTGCGAAACAGGAGTAATAGTAAGACCCATCTTACAGGCTTGTGAGTATCAGAAGAGTCAGTTATATATGCAAAAAACATCTAGACTGGTCCTGGGCACATAAGAGCTTACTGCGTTTTCCTTGGGGGACTCTCCCTCTCAAAGTCCAAGTCTCTGCCATTTCCTACGTTATTGCGGGAGGCAGTGGTCAGGGTAGAGCCAAGAAAGAGAAGAAACGAAGCAAAATTAACTTGCGATCAATACTGCTTGTAGCCATGACGGTGACAGGCAGCAGATAAACACACACACAGACCCAAAGACCAGCTTCCTCGGCCAGCTGTTGCCATCAGCCGCTTTGGACAATTATGCAGGCAGACGCATAACCTTTATAGAATTCAGCATTCCCTGACATTTTATTGGTGGCTCNCAGTGGCTCTTCTTTTTATTCCCGCCCCCCCTTTATTTAGTCTGCTTTCGACTGTGAGGGTCCAGCTGCCGGCTTCACTCGGATGCGCTGACTTACAGTAATTTTGAGTTAAGCTTTATTTAACAGTCTGTGTAAATAATG
>NW_023211634.1:0-567 GCF_002007445.2 Ailuropoda melanoleuca
GGCCACGAGCTTCCGATACTCTGAAAATGGCTCTCTTAAGAACGCAATCTGGCCGTACCTGGTCACGCTAAAGATTTTTTTTAACTTTATTTGAGAGAGCGCACAAGCAGGGGGAGCAGCAGAGAGAGAGGGAGAAGCCGACTCCCCACGGAGCAGGAAGCCCGATGTGGAGCTCCATCCCAGGACCCTGGGATCGTGACCTGAGCCGAAGGCAGACGCTTCACCGACTGAGCCACCCAGGCTGCCCGTACGTAGTCCTGTGAAAACACAGCTTCCCTGGGGCCCGCCTCGGCCGTCCAGCGCCCAGCAAAGACAGCACAGCACCAGTGGGTGGGGGTCTGAGGGCCGGGAGCTGCTGGGCTGGTGCAAGGAGCACGGACGCTTCTGGCCCACCTCTGCCTGCGTGCACGCTTGCTGCCCGAGAGAGGCACCCGGAACGGGGTCACGGGGCGCAGGAGAGCATGAACTCAAGACCCCGTGTTCTGTTAAGAGAAGGAAACTCGGAACATTCAGGTGCTGGGATGAGACACGGAAGAACAAGAGGGAAGCTCTCACATGGACGTGACT
>NW_023211635.1:0-567 GCF_002007445.2 Ailuropoda melanoleuca
AAGGCAGATGTACTTGTGATGAGCACTTCTCTGGGTATTTAGGTTCTGGCCTAGTGTTGACTTGGCCAGCTTCCTCAGCTGTAAGCTGGAGCTAACCAGACCTGCTTCCCAGGGCAGGGACAAACTGGGGGAGTTGGTGTCACAGCCTTCATGGGGCATGCATTTTGCCTACGGTAAGGAGCATTGCAAATGTTGTGACGATAGCAGTGACACCTGGTTTTTGGCAGAAAGTCTCCCCAGGCCTGCACATTGCCTCCAAGCAGAGCACTGAGGAGGAGAGCACATTGCCAAAACCACTTACCTATAGCTGGATCTCAGGATCTTCTGAGGCTGCCCCAGCCCTTCAGAACCAAGAGAGGTTCCTCTGAGCTTTGCATTTCATATCCCAGCAAAACACTAAGACTTCTCAAGATTGGGGAGAAGAAATTCTTTCTATTTCTCATGTTCCTCTGTGTCCAGAGATGTCTCTGCACCTCGCTACATCAACCCAGACTCAAAACTCAACACTTGGTATTCCCTGAAATTATCTTCTTTTACCAAAGTATCAATGAACAGGTTTTTTTTCCC
>NW_023211636.1:0-568 GCF_002007445.2 Ailuropoda melanoleuca
AAAAAAAAAAGATTAGAGCAGAAATCAATAAACAGAAATCAAAAGAAAGGTATAACAAATCCACAAACTTAGAAGCTGATTCTTTGAATAGATTACTCAGATAGATAAACTCATAGAAAGAATTATCCAAAAGAAAAGAGAAAGGACCAAAATTAATAAAATCATGAATGAAAGAGGAGAGATCACAATCAACACTAAAGAAATACAATTATAAGAACAAATTATGAGCAACTATATATTAACAAATTATGCAACTGGAAAGAAATGGATGCATTCCTAGAAACTTATAAACTACCAAAAATGAAACAGAAAGAAACAGAAAACCTGAGCAGACCCATAACCAGCAAGGAAATTGAAGCAATAATCAGAACTCTCCCAACAAACAAGAGTTCAATGCTGGATTTGTGCCAGGGGAATTCTAGCATATATTTAGAGAAGAATTGTTACCTATTCTTCTGAAAGTGTTTCAAAAACAAAGAGTCCATATGAACTCTGAGAAGCAAACTGAGGGCTTCAGAGGGGAGGAGGTGGGGGAATGGAATGGGCTGGTGATGGGTAGTAAGGAGGG
>NW_023211637.1:0-568 GCF_002007445.2 Ailuropoda melanoleuca
AAAAAAAAACATGCAAGAATAGTGAGGAAAATACGGAAAAAGAAGAACCATGAGATCGTGGTGGGAGGGGAACTAGCTCTCACCAGACATTAAAACATGCTAGAGGAAGCTTGCAAATTCCTACTTAGTCTACAGGTTAGAGAAAGGCTTTTAATCATGGTTCGAATCCCAGAAACAATTGAAAAAAAAAAGATTAATAAATTTGACTACATAAATATAAAAATTTTTGGATGGCAAAGGAAATAACACTACAAACAAAGTCAGCTTTGATAAGCTGGAAGAAAATATTTGCAACACATACTACATGTCACAAGCAGCTAATATCCCTAATACATAAAGAACTCTTAAAAATCCAAAGTCAATGGCTTAAAATGGAAAAATGACATGAACACACACACACACAACACACACACACGCACACACAATCTAAAGTGGCCTGTAAAGAAATAAAAAGTGATCAAATTGACTCATACTTAGAGAAATGCAAACTTCAACACTGAGATGCCATTTCTCATTTATTAGATTGGTGAAAAATTTAAAGCATGACAACATATTCTCTTGGCAAGGC
>NW_023211638.1:0-1418 GCF_002007445.2 Ailuropoda melanoleuca
TATTTGATGTTACCTTCTTTATCATGTAAAAACTACAAAAATGCAAGCAAACAATATTCGTGAATTTTTTTGTCTCAATTCCAAGGATAAAGTTTAGCTGTAAGTTACTATAAAGTCTAACAATATTTTAAGTTTTGTAACTTGTAAAATTTTAGAAAAACTAAATATTAAATTATAATCTGTTGACTTCAATATGTCCATTCAAAAGATAATTTCGTTTGAACTAGGTTACATTATTAAAGCAGGGAAAACAATATAAAATCAGAAATCTAAATTTTTACATACCTGCAGGTGGTTATTTTCACTTTCACCCAGTCTTTCTTGCTCTTCTTCTGATGTCATTTCTAAGTTTCGTTCTGCTGACAAGGGTATATATTTAGTTAAAATGGACTACTTTTAGCATGGTTAGATAAAAGTTTTAACCTCCATAAAAATAGAAACTAACATTTTATCGATTAAGAGTTTAAATTAAAGTCTTTAGCTGAATATTTACTTGAAGAAATACTTTTAATTATCGAAAACTTCAACAAACCATTTGGGAAATCCTAAATGTCACCAGGTTAAAGGCATACAAACATCTCAAAGATTCATTCACAAATTCATCCACCTAACATCCATGAACAAAACAACCAGAAACAAACTTTCAAAAGGCAGCAGAAACATATAAAACCACAACAGACTATTCTTCACATTATAACAGTACGTCTTAAACAACACCCTAAGCTTCAACTACATTATTCGTGGTTTCCAAAATTACTAGTACTTTTGATGCCACTATCAGTGTACAACCTTCCCACGGGTGTATGTGCCTGATGAGTGTGAACATTCCTGAAATGTTTTCCTCTACTCCTTGACAAATTTCTTTACACCTTTTAGGACACAGACTGCTATGTAAAGTCATCCTTGATTATGGCTGTCCTTCCCCAGATAAACAGGTGTCTCTTTCTTTGGGGCTACCTTAGTACTTACAGATTTTTCTAGTGTATCTTCACCACCTGAACTGCTAATTACTTCTTTATATATCTATTTCTTTTGCTCCTACACTGTGTGGAACAATCTCTCTCTCTCTCTCTCTTTTCAGAGAGGGAGAGGGCCAGGAGCAGAAGGGGAAAAAGAATCTTGACCAGGCTCCATGCCCAGCACTGAGCCCCGAACAGGGCTCGATCTCACAACTCTGAGGTCATGACCTGAGCTGAAATCAAGAGTTGGACACTCAACCTACTGAGCCACCCAGGCACCCCTGTATGAGACAATCTCTAAAATCATCTCTGCGTAAGCAGTCTTTATTTTACTCAGTCATTTTTTACTGAATTCCCACTGAGTGCTAGGCACCCAGGTTTAAAGACACATGTAGATAAAAGGTGTCAGATAAAAGGTGGCACCCAGGTTTAAAGAAGCATGTAGATAAAAAGAAAAAC
>NW_023211639.1:0-568 GCF_002007445.2 Ailuropoda melanoleuca
AAAAATAACTACAGTGAAATTCACTCTGTTCAAAAATACAGAGAAAAGAATGGGAAGAACTCAAATACTCTCAAGAAAATGATCATAGTATGGATCCAGAACCCAAAAACAATAGCAGAAAAAGAAAGCAAAGTACAAATCATTCTTATTTAATAATTATGAATGAAAAAAAAAGCAAACAGAATCCAAGAGCACTTTAAAAGAATAATACAGCATAAGAAGTATTATTAATTTTAAAAATGCAAGGATGGTTAAATGTTAGTATATCTATTTATATCAATTTACATATTAATTAAGGAACCAATGAAGAAAAATCATACAGTAATTTCCATGCAAAATGAAAAGTCATATAACAAAAAGCTAACATAATTATTAGTATTCTCAGTAACATAAGACATTTGAGTTAGTTAAATCATACTTAATTGGGAAACATTAAGAGCATTTTAATTAAAATCAAGAATAAAACAAATATGTTCTTTACCACCATTATAATTAATATTGTTCTGAATATATTCATGCAATTAAATCAGAGAAAATATAAAAATTGAAAATAAGGAATGTATGTCAT
>NW_023211640.1:0-568 GCF_002007445.2 Ailuropoda melanoleuca
AAAATTTTTATAATATTCAACTGTATCAAAGCATGTATATTTAAGAAAATCCTGCAAGCAACAAATAATTATCTGAATCAACCACAGTTATTAAACTTGAGTTCTTTACTTCTTGGCACAGGTGAACTTAAACTATCAATTCCATTAACACTGTGATAAAGGTGAAATCAAATTAATTCAAGCCACCTACTTGATAAACTTGTGATCTTTATAAACACAAAAAACAGGTTAGTACAAACTCCTAATGGTGTAATTATTCTGCATCAGAAATAGGTACACAATTCTATAATAATGCAAAATAACATGAAATACATCGTGATTATTACAGACATTGTTACACAGATCTTTCCATATTTATGCATATTTAATTAAAATGATATTTATCAAAAGGCTAATGAGACCATTTTGAATCCCATTTACTGAAAGGCTAATGAGACAGTAGAATATGAACTGTTTATCAACTGAAGAACAAGATATGTGGCATCTATACACAGTAAGAGAAGACCAGAATTAAAAAATAAAATATCACTTAAAGCTTCTCATAAACCTTACAGTAAAAAAAAAAAAA
>NW_023211641.1:0-568 GCF_002007445.2 Ailuropoda melanoleuca
AAAAGAAAATCACTTTCATGTTTACTTAGCTATCAGTTACATGTTCAATTGTTAGCACATATCTAGGAGGTGAGGGGCACTTGGAAGAAGACTGATGTCCTGCTACTAACTATCCATTATGAAAATGTCCCTGCATTGTTTTACGTGGAAAAAAATAGGAATAGAAATTATCTATTTCTTAGGTAATGATTCTTTCCAACTCTCAATAACTCCTCCACCCCTCTTCTGCAACATTTGTTTCTCCATTCAAAGCATAGGATCAAATATAAACACCTTGTATTGATTGCAACCTCCCTTCTTCCCTATTAGTCCCATATTTTCTTCTCTCTTCTCTAAGAGTTTCTCCTCAACTTGCAAAACTTACATGAAGGGATCTATCCTGTATCATTCTTTTCTTTTAAGATTTATTTATTTTATTTTTTAAAGATTTTACTTATTTTTGAGAGAGCGAGTGAGCACAAGCAGGTGGAGCAGCAGTCAGAGGGAGAAGCAGGCTCCCTGGTCAGCAGGGAGCCCCCATGCAGGAGAATCCCAGGACCCTGGGATCATGACCTGAGCCGAAGGCAGA
>NW_023211642.1:0-568 GCF_002007445.2 Ailuropoda melanoleuca
GCTCCTGGTGGCGGACCCCAGTCTAGTGGCTTCTGCAGGGAGATGAGGTCATCCAGAAGGTGAAGGAACTCACAGAAAAGAAAGTTTCCACTCCAGCTCTTGAGTTACTGACAAAATGCAGCCTGGGTGACAGGCTGAGCCAGGGCACTACTGTCCCAGAGGTCAGGAGGCAGTCGGGTCAGGCGGACCTGGGTCCGAATCCCACGAGGCTTTTTCCTTGCTGATCTGTAAACCCAACCCGCTGCCCTTCTCGAATACACTGCATTTGAGGGATCACAATCAGGAAAGAAGGTCAGCGAGGTTGTCCAGGAAGGGCCATCAAGGCAGGGCAGGTGGGGAGGGTTCTCTGGCATGGCTTTCTTCCCCTGCAGCCAGCATCTGTTGGCTTTCCCAGGGCCACCAAGCTTCTACGGCCTTCTGCCGAACTTGCCGAACGAAGTCACTCCGGTCACTCCAGGCTCACCTTTGGGGCCCCCCACGGCATGGCACATGCCATTCCCTTCCACCATCTGTCCTCACAGAGCTCCCTCCCTGTGGCCGGGTGTGCCCCGCCCCTCGTGCCCTCGGC
>NW_023211643.1:0-1024 GCF_002007445.2 Ailuropoda melanoleuca
CACATGCACACGCGCACACGCACGCACGCACACACACAAACACGCACGCGCACGCACGCACACACGCACGCACGCACACACGCAGCGTGTGGGGACCCAGCGGAGCCCCTGGCACAGCGGCTGCACGGGACCCCTGTGCCGTGAGGCGGGTCCGCTCTCCAGCGCAGGGAGCACGTGGCGTGTCCCGGATGCGAGATCCGCATGTCCAGCCTCCCGCTGAGGGGAGCTCGGCCCTTAGCACCAGCACCTGTGCCGCGTCCATGGGAAGCACGACAGCGCTGACTGCAGGGACGGCAGAGTTGCCCCCACGTCTGCACAGACCCGAGTGCTTCGGCTTCGGCTCGGGATCGTGCTGGGCCGATCACCCGCGCAGCACATCTGTCCTCCAGGTGCCTGCGTGCGGATGCAGTGCAACACACTGCGGCCACTTACCCTCGCCCCTTGCATGACTGCGCCTCTCCTGCAGCGGGACGCAGAGCGGGAGCAGACCTCGCAGAGGCANAAGCGGCGAGCTGACCTGGTGGAAGGCTGAGCCTGTGCCCACACGGAAGGCACGATTTCAGTGCCGACAACACACGGCGCGGGTGGCACACCCAGGTCCACGCTCACGCCCACTGAGATCAGGTCAAAAGGCCAGGAAAGAGCAGAGCCGAGCGGCCCGAAGGTCAGCAGCTGGACAAGGGCAGCGCCATCATCACAGTGTGAAGCTACCAAGTGCTACTGAACTGCTCGCTTCCAAGCGGTGAGGTTGGTTACTCGGATTTCACCTCGATTAAAAAGAAAGTCATAGAGCAAATATCTGAGCGCTGATCTTCTGGACCTTGGAGCACTTACAGTCGACGATTAAGGAGAAAGTGCCAGAGGGGCGCCTGGGGGGGCTCTGTTGGCGAGGCGTCAGCCTGCTGCTTGGGTCCTGGTCCTGAGGCCCGGGGATCAAGCCCCGCATCGGGCTCCCTGCTCGGCAGGCAGACTGCGTGTCCCTCCGCCTGCCCCCCTGCTCCCCCCCAAAAAAAAAAAAAAAAAA
>NW_023211643.1:1032-1214 GCF_002007445.2 Ailuropoda melanoleuca
AAATATTTAAAAAGGATTAACACCAATTCTATATAATCTCTTCTAGAAAACTCATTCTGTAAGGCCAGTATTACCTGATACCAAAATAAGAGCACAAAAAAAACTACAGAACAATATCTTTCATGAATATAGATGCAAAAATTTTTAACAATATTAACAAACAGAATTCAGCAATAAATGAA
>NW_023211644.1:0-568 GCF_002007445.2 Ailuropoda melanoleuca
AACAGATGAACACAGGAGAAAGGAAGGAAAAATAAAATAAGATGAAATCAGAGACAAACCATAAGAGACTCATAACTCTAGGAAACAAACTGAGGGCTGCTGGAGGGGAGGTGGGAGGGGGGTGGGGTAATTGGGTGATGGGCATTAAGGAGGGCATGTGATATAATGAGTTATGCAACTGATGAATCACTGGATCCTACCTCTTCAACTAATAATACAGTATATGTTAATTAAATTAAATTTAAATAAAAAAATTTTAAAAAGATATATTAGATCGTTTTAAAAAAATCAAATACTTATGTACAAATTTGGAGTTACTACATTTCCAATCTTCTTCCAAGTTAACCAAGCGTACAACACTTACACAAGGTAATTTGTTGCACACTACATCCCAATTATGGCTTTATCAGTGAGCCAACCCACTCCCTCGGCTCTCACTCCCCAACTTGGCTCTTAGGAAAGAGTCCACGCAATCCAGAGTCGACTGAAACACCAAGCCTGCTGAAATGACTGCTAAGCTATCTGTCATCTCTCCAACAACCGTTGTAGTCACAGTAACAATCCAATA
>NW_023211645.1:0-568 GCF_002007445.2 Ailuropoda melanoleuca
AACTTGAGAAATATCTAAAAGTACTCAAACATATGGTCCTAGAAATTCCCAACATTTTACTCAAGACATATTACACTACAAATACACTATTTATTTCCTTAAGAATCTATAGATACTTAACTGCCCACAAATGACTCATGGAAAATCATACTGAATTGCTATCAAGAGTCCAAATTGGTACAACCTTGGGTTATGGCATAAACTCACAAAGTTAAACATGTGCAAAACCTGTAACTCAGAAATCCCCCTTCTATGCATCTACCTAGAGGAGCTCTTGCATCTGTCCAACCATGAGTCATAGCCAAGAATATTAATTGTGGCAACTGTTTATAACAAAATATTGGAAGTAAACCAAATGTCATTTAGTGGAAGAATAGATAAATTATGGTATGTTCCTACAATGGAATATAAAACATTAAAAAGAATAAACTATAGCTGTAAACAACAACATGGATGAATCTCAAATACACGATATTAAGCAGAAAAACAGCAAGTCAGAAAATAAATCATACTTTATGATTTCATTCATCATAGTTCAAAACCAGACAAATTCTAAATAATATTTTTT
>NW_023211646.1:0-568 GCF_002007445.2 Ailuropoda melanoleuca
AATATAAGCAGTATAGCAACACTCATTCTGAGCTGCCAGTAGTCATGCTGTGAAGTCCTCCAGCCTCAAGGAAACATAGCTGAGTTTGGTCTCCTCTCTCTAGAAACAGACAGATAAGGAGCCAGGGGAAAATGAACTTCCTTCTCATCTGGGCATGTGCAGCACTGGTTGCTAAACTTTGAGACAACAGACTGATGAAGTAAGATATCCTGGTTTGAGTTACAGTTTTATTTTAGCTTAAAAAGGACATTTCTTTGTTTGTTTGAATATCAAGAGGAGAAAAAAATAGAGTGTGATGTCACAGAACCCGAGGTCACTGTTAACAGTCTCAAATGCCACTGAAAAGCCAAGAAAATGAGGACCAAAATGTTTCCATTGACTTCACTGTCATGAAACTCACTGATGATGCCAGGAGAACAGTTTTGATAAAATAAATAATGGGTGTGATGGGTTGAGGAGAAAGTTTAAGATTAGGAAATAAAACCAATGAGCATAGATATTTTCAAGAATCTATGCTGTGAAGAAGACCAAAGAGACTGCTGAGTAGGCGAAGATTGTGCAGGCTGCT
>NW_023211647.1:0-568 GCF_002007445.2 Ailuropoda melanoleuca
TTAACTTTAGATGAATACAGTGTGAAAGGTTTTATAGGCTATTATTTGATAGCCATTCATAAAAATCTAACATTTTTATCTTACCCAGGCAGACACTGAATAAATACGTTACTTTTCTAAGGATATCTACACACTCAGTGGCAACCAGTTATAGGACCTGCGTCTCCTCCACCTTACCCAGATCTCTTCGCATTCTATCCAGCGAACTTATCAATAACGCATGCAGGCCAAGCACAATTCTAGCCACTGAGGATGTCAACATGAACACCATAGCCAGCCCTTGCTGTGTGACACTTTCCTGCTGTCCTCAACTTCCTAACAAAACAGACAATGCCAGCTACTTGAGGTTCCAAAATACACAATGTCCTCTGTCTCCTTGGGCTTCTGCAGATGTTCCATCTGTCTGAAGCAAACCTTTACTATTCTTTTCCCATATTTATTTTTACTATTGCCAGACTCAACCTAATCATATCTTCATCTATAATGTCTTTCCTTCACTGTCCTAGGCACTGTTAGGCATTCCTCCAGCAGACTGCATGCATAATCTTTAGTTTCAGGTCTTTCCCAA
>NW_023211648.1:0-568 GCF_002007445.2 Ailuropoda melanoleuca
AAGTCAACTGGCGCAACACAAACTTTGAAAAGCAGTTGGGGGGTACCTGTATTACCTTCACATTACCTTGTCATTGCAATAGAATGAGAAGTTACAAAACATCGTTGTCTCAACCAGAAAACTAAACTGAGAAGTGTGAAAAGAAGACGTGAAAATAAATGAAAGAAAAAATATTGAACAAAAAATTTAACAACTTAAGGTATTGTTAAATTCTCCTGGAGAGTCATAAAACAAGCCTCTGAAGAAGGGGAAAAAATATCCACAAGTTATTAAGAATAGAAACTGAAAATAAATTATTAGCGTCAAAAACAGTGTGCAGTTAAGGGGATTAAGATGTGCAAATTTTCAGTTATAAAACAGAGCGGTGAAAAGCACAGCATAGGGAATATCATCAGTAATTTTTTAGTAGCATTATATGGTCACAGATGGTGGCTACACTTATGGTATTAAGTAATGTATAGAATTGTTGAATCACTGTGCTATACATCTGAAACTAATGAAAAAAAAAAAAAAAGATGGTGTGTAAAGTGGAATAAACAGACCCAAGTCTAGAAGACCTGACTAAAGG
>NW_023211649.1:0-8812 GCF_002007445.2 Ailuropoda melanoleuca
CTAAAATTCAGGAACCCAGTTAAGAGCTTTTTGTAATAATCCAGTAAGAAACGGTGGTTGCCTGAAGGAACAAGGTGGAGTAGGAGGGTGAGAATTGTGGGGATTGGGGAGGTATTCAAATGTTGGGACTGAAACATCTGGTGATTATTTGGAAGAATCAAGGGTGATGTTCAAGTTTCTGGCTGGGGCTCTGGCTAGTTGGTGGTTTCATTCACTAAATTGGGGGATCTGTGGGGTAGGGAGAATTTATAGGGAAAGATGCTGGTGTTTTAAGTGGCTAAGGGGATATCCAAGTGGAAGTATTCCTTGGGCAATATTATTTGCAGGTCTGAAGCCCAGATAAAATACAGGCTAGGGCATGGATTTGAAGCTTCGTATTTCTCCCTCTGCCTTTCAGCTATCATTACTTTTCATGCTTGCCCCACAAAAATCACTCGAGATCATTTTTTAGGTGTCATGGTGTCACAAAGATAGTCTTTGTTTTTACGGGAGCAGACTAACCCCAGCAGAGAGAGGAACAATTTACTTGGGCAGAGAAAGGATGATGATAATGAAAATAGTAGAAAAGTAATAAGGAGAAACAAAAATTTCATGTAGGAACATATCTATCGGTGGAAAACTCTGAAGGACAACCAGAGAGAGATTGTGGAGCCAGTCATTGAACACTGGGAAGGGGGCGCAAGAGGCAGTAGGAAAGAGGAAAAATAGGAAAGGAGGGAGGTTGCAGCATGGGAACACATTTTCAATATACCACGTGTCTGGTGTCCTTTTTGTTTTCAAAGGTTTCCCGTGATTTGCTTATCCAGGAATATAGTTGGCCCGGAACAACATGGGGGTTTGGGGCCTTAACTCCTGCACATTAACAATCTACAGATAACTTTTAACTCCCTCAAAACTTAACTACCAATAGCCTACTGTTGACTGGGAGCCTGATAATATAAACAGTCGGTGACTATATCTTTTGTATGTGATATGTATTATATACTGTATTTCTGCAATAAAGTAAGCTAGAGAGAAGAAAATGCTATTAGGAAAACCATAAGGAAGATAAATGGCATTTCCAGTACTTTCCTGTAAAAACTCTGCCTGTAAGTGGAGCCCCACAGTTCGAACCTGTGCTGCTTAAGGATCACCTGTAGTTCCCATCTCACCTTCCCTCCTTTTCCCTATTTAATCACAACACAGGAGTGTGTTACTAAAGACGGCGGTACAGCTACACCCCTCAGGCTTCCGGGCACGCTCAGCTGAATGGAAAAGATGTGAAATTTCTTTCCTAAACAAGAACTTGGCTGGTTTGACTAAAATTAGCCCACTGGCTTGATAAAGCATAAATAGCAACAAACCTTTTAGATAAACCATTTTATGGTTATGTTTGGTCTTAGGTACAATTTTAGTCTTCCTCACATAAGGGCTTTGTTTTTATNTTTTTAAATAGATATACATATTTAATTTTTTGGAAGAGAGGGACTACATCTCTGACTTTTAAAATTTCTACTGTGTCATTCAATCTACTCAACTTTAATACCTCCTCTTCTTGGGACAATTTTGGTAATTTATATTTAACCAGAGAATTGCTTCTCCCATGTGTTGGATTTGAAAAACAGACACCCGCATGGCCTCTCAAGCTTATAGCATAAAAGATATCTAAATGCCCTCCTCTTTAAATTGACTTCTTGAAATTTTGAAATGATTTTCATTTATAAAACATTTAAGTTTATTATGAGTATGTGTTAGTCCTTAGTGCTTGAGTACTGTGTTTGAAAAAATAACAACAGAGGCCATGATCTTAAATTTTGATGGTTTGTTCTGTATTCCACCTCATAGAGAACTATTGTTGGTTACTATGGAGACGATTTTGATGATGTTAAATAAGAAATTGGCGAACAGATTACTAATGTTTTCCATTTAGATGCAACATTTAAAAAATGTTCTTAAGTAAATAAAACAATTATGAATTATACATTTCAGCAATACAGAAGCCCCTTTCCGTTCACAGCTCCATGGTGGGGTAGCAGAGGATGTTAGTTTCTTAGTGAATATCCATTTTCCTCTTTCCCAGTAGAAAAAGGTGAAGTCATTTATTCAAAGTCATGACATTAGTAAGTGGTGGATGGAGTTCATACCGAAACTCAGGTTTACAACCTGTTTTTAGATTCACATCCCAGTCTTCTTTTGCATATTGCACACAGGCTATGACTCACACGCATGCAGGTTCAGGGAAAGTTCTAGAGAGGAGGTCTCACACAGGTTGGGACATGAAAGATAAATCTAGACTTTTTTTCAAGTAGTGCAGGTGGGAAAGTATAAAATGGGCAAAAAAGAACAACATGAACACCCACAGGAATAAAAACGCATAGTGTGTTTAAAAAAAAAAAAAAACAACAGCAAATAGCCAAGTGCAAATAAAGTTTAGTTCTAGATTTTCTGTAGGCATTTGATTCATATTTCTACTCATAGACTCTTACAATCATAGACTCATAAGCTATCTAGTCAAATCTCCAAAGAGGAAACATGCCACGGTGGTTGATAACCTAGGATATAGACCTTCGGCAAAAGACTTAGGTTGGAATCTGAACTCCACCATTTTCTTTTTTTAAGATTTTATTTATTTATTTGAGAGAGAGAGTGAGTGAGCGCACAAGCAGGGAGAGCAGCAGAGCGAGAGGGAGAAGCAGACTCCCCACTGAGCAGGGAGCCTAATAGGAGGCTCGATCCCAGGACCCTGGGATCGTGACCTGAGCTGAAGGCAGATGCTTAAGCAATTGAGTCACCTAGGCGCCCTGAGTTCCACCATTTTCCTGCTTTTTGTTTCTTAGAAAATTACTTAATTTCACTCCACGAAGTCTCATTTCATTAACTGCTAAATTAGTACATGACCATCTGCCTTATAGATTTATGTGAAGGTCAAAGGCATGTCAAACACTTAAGAGGTTCTGACATGTTATTATCCACAATAACATCCAGGTGTTTTTAAATTATTTTTATTTACTCCTTTGAGAGAGAGAGAAAGAGCTCGAGCACAAATAGTGGGGAGAGGCAGAAGAAGGAGACTCCCTGCTAAGCCAGGAGTCCGAGGTCGGGCTCGATCCCAGGACCCAGAGATCATGACCTAAGCCGAAGGCAGACACTTAAGCATCTGAGCCACCCAGGCACCACTACTTTCCAGACTTTTAACATTTGAGTCAAATGAAAGAACTGCAGAACAGTTCCAGTAACTATTCTATATTTCTTCATTTTCCTTTATGCTGCCCCATGCAACATCTTTCTACACATGGCTAAAGGGACACTCCTTAACTGTTCCATATTCCAGTTATACCCCCTTGTGTGGCTATGCCGTGGTTTATTCAACACTCTCCTATATGTAGACGTTTAAGTTGTTTCCAATCTTTTGAAATTATAAGAATCCTGCAGTGAGTAACTTTGTTACTCTATATTCTTACAGAGTTGTTGGAGTTTTATCACCAGTATAAATTCTAGAAGTGGAACTGTCAAAAAGTATATGGATATATAGTTTTGTTAGATATTGCCAAAATCACCTCCACAGAAATTATACCAATTTTATCTTTTTCCAAGTAGCTAACAGGTTGCCCCGACATTTCTTGTAAAAAAGTCCATCCTTCTACTGATTTGAGATGCGATTTTTATCATTTACTAAATTTTCATATGCACTAGAACATATTTCTAGATTTTCTACTTCACTCATCTGAAATGTCTTTCAAGTGTCTGCACCACACATTGCTTTAATAATAAGAGCATTCCATTTATACTAGTAGGGCTCCTCAGTCCCTAATAGCATGTTTTTCTGTGTTTAACCAGCTAGTCCCATGTTCATTTTCCATATGAACTTTAATATCAAATTGTTTACCCCCACAAAAAGCTTGTGGGTATTTTTGTTGGAATTGCATTAAATATATAGATTAACCTAGGAAGAACTAAGATCCTTATTATTTTGAGCCAGCCATTCAGAAAAGGAAATATCTTTCTACTTATTCAAGTCTTTGGGGATTGTTTTTATCAGAAAGGTGTGGTTTTATTTTATTAAATAAACTCTGGTGTCTTATTGGCAAATGAATTTAAGAATGTGGAACCTAGCGGGACAGGGTAGCTGTTGATAAACTGTATTCAAAATCTATAAATTAACCCAAGCTTTAATATTTTTCTGCCTACTTTCACTAACTACATGGCCTCACTTATACACATATATATGAAATATATAAATTTATCTATGTGTATATATAATTATATATGCATTAATTTGATACTGTTTCCTATTTCTTTCTTTTAACATTGATAACTTGATATTTTTTTCTTTGTAACCTCTTTCCTGTCCTTTCGAATTTATATTACATAGCTTGGACTTTTTTTTTTCAAAGAAACATATTGATATATCAAAACAATATAACCAAGCCTCCTTAGGTGAGGAATAATTTCCCTCTTTTGGATCATGATTTGCTTCTTCAACCCTCAGACATGCCACCCTGTTGGTGCTCCTCAAGTAATGGAAAACCATGGTTAACCTAGTAGTGTTTACACTTGTGGATAATTATAAACTTCCAGCAACCCAAATGACTTTTTTTTCCTTAAGTCTCTCTTCTCTAGGATCACAGCTAAAAACTGAAGGTCCTTTCTCAAGGCACCTTAGATCCCAAAAGAAAACCCAAAGGCTCGGTGATAGGCCTCCTTTTTGATACCATGAAGTTCTTATATTCACAATGCCCAGATAAGAGATGGGCTTTGGTTCTGTCCTTACTTCTTTGGGTGACAAAGACCTTGAATTCTCACACTGGGGAATGACAGGAGTTTGACATAAAGTCAACATCTTTTCATAGTGCTTTATATTTACTCTAAAACTTCGCATTCTAAAGCCATCCTCGTTTAACCTGTAATCCCAAAAAGAATACCTGTGTGTGAAAGATCACCTGGATACGAAATTTAATTGGAAATGAATTTGATACTAAATGCAACTAGAAATAATTTACATTGTTATTTTGCATTTCAGTAAGATATGTCATGCTTAAAGAATTGTGCAAACAAGTCAAAGGATGGATGTTGTAAGGTTATTTGTGAAAGCAATTATTTAAGAAAGAAACTAAACAACCATTAATAAGATTAATGAGGTTATTTAAGTGATGATGAACACTACATTAAGTATTGTAGACTACACAGAATAAAAAGGGATGATGGGATTGTTCTGATTGCTAGCGTTCCTGTAGTATCTTTTGTATGTCAGACACAGTACCGAGGGTCTCACATATATCAACCCCTTCAAGTCCCACAACTACCCTATGAGGTAGGTGCTATTGTCCACTCCAGTTTGCCAGAGAAGAAGCTGGACATATTAGATTAAGAAATTTACTCAACACTACACAGCCAGGAAGTGATGGACTTAGAGCCATATGTACTGACATGACCAACAACACAATATTCTACAAAGAGGAAAAAAAAAACATGAACAAGATGCAAAGTGAACGTGCAAAGTATAATTCATATTTCTGTAAGAAACAAATGTGTGTTGGTGTGTGTACATGTGTCGGTGAAAGGAAAATCATATTTCAGTGGATAGAAGCCATAATACTACAGAGTGGGGTTTAGATGCTGGGATTTCTACTTTTTGCTTGAAACACTACTGCATGCCTTCTAAAAGTTTATTATAATATACATATGTTTACTTTAGGTTCACGGTTTTAAAGTAATTAGGATCTGAATGAAGACATTACCGTATTACAATACGAAAAAAACCTCAAGTCATTTTTCATACCTATGTTGAAAAGAACACTAATTTCAAACATTTGTTTATACTGGTGGTGATTAGTGATTTCACTATTCAAAAAGTATTGTTTACTATCAAAAATACTATATTAAAATATTTGATTAATGAATTTCTTTCTACATTTTGCTGCATCGATTTCCTTCCTCTGGTCCCTTTGCCTCTTAATCTTCCCATTGCATCTTCTCCCCCATGTTAGAGTTTTCTCATGTGAGAGAAACACGTTTCAGACGTCACCATCTGGATTTCCATTTTTAAAGTTTATTTAAGTACCAGAGGACATTGCCAAGAACGCAAAACTCTGCTTCCTTAGCGGAGACTAGCTACAGTCCGAAAGATCTTTCTTGTCTGGCAGGGTTAGAGAAGACAAAAATCCAAACCTCCTTACTATAAACAGTTGACACGAAATAACATTATCCACTCAGCTGACATTTGATAGACATTACTTATGGCATCATTCTTAACTTCTTCAGGAGATTTTTAGAAATTAATACTATGCATCCTGTCTTTCCATCAACTCACAGTTTGTGACAAATTAATTTCCATGGAAACTGATACAGGGGAAAGTATAATTTTGTTGAGATGTTGTGAAATAAATTATGTAATGAAACAGAGAGACAAAACACTTAGAGAAACCCATTAATAATTTGCTTTCAACAATGTTAAAACAGTGTCTAAACATATCTCATCATAAAAAATTTTTGTTGTTGTGTTAACCGGTAGAGATTTTTGCTTTTATAAGGGATAAACAACTTTTCCTAAAATACAAGTGTTGACTCAGAAGGATATAAGGATTTAAACAACTCTCAATCACTGCTTTCCAGATACTTCTATGTGTTTTGTTATGACTTATCAACCTACGATCCATCCTCTAATAAGCAAAGCAATATATACATTGGTCTGCTAGATTAAAAAGTCATAAACACAAATATAATGGAATATGCATCATTTCCTTTGGAATTTATGAAACTGTTTTGCACAATTCCCTAAAGGGTGAGGGAGAAAATCAAGCAATCTTTGATATGCAATATAAATAATTCCCCAAAGAAATCACAAGGACTGTTTTTGTTTATTTTTGCTTTAAGTATGCAAATGTATTCCTTATCTGTACCTTAACTTTGGCTACGCATAAACATCCTTGCATAAACTAGAAAAAAGTCTTATTTATGAATTAATTTTATCCTTTGTTGTTAGAAAAGAGAAATATGAAATGTGAAATAAAAAGGGAATAAGGAAATACAGACACTAAGTTCATCTGAAATAGGATGACACCCATATAAAACATCTTTTTATAACCTGATATAAATATTATAAATAAGAATGAATGAGTATTAAAACTATGTCCTATACAAAATAAAATGTTAAGACATAAAATCATGTTAAATAATTGTATCCCACTCCCCCTGCTTGTGTTTGCTCTCTCACTGGCTGTCTCTCTCTGTCAAACAAATAAATAAAATCTTAAAAAAAAATAATTGCAATCTTTTTTCTAAAATATACTCACATCTTCCTTTTTCTTATTCAGACAGACAAACGCAAATAATGCCATTATCCACTATTTTTGCCTTAATAACCTCGTGTTCATTGGTGTCGTATTATATCAGCTTCGAGAATAAAAAGTAAGTCAATGGCAATCACTGTTCAAAGAAAAAGTAGACAATGCTCCTTACCGACACACAGGTCCGTTCTTCTCCACTACACAATTGCCACCATTTCTGCAGTAACCTAATGGACACTCTAAAAAGAAGCATCACAAAACCCACAGTTAATTGTAAATATGATTAGGAAAGAGGAGGACATATTACTGTTAATCATTGCATTAAACCTAGACACTGAGAGTAAATTGCTTCCCAGTTGCTAAAAGCACAAGAATTCTTCTAGTCTACTTTCCTGTGTCCCACAAATTTGTTCAGTGGCCCTTGCTGCCCTTGATGTGTTCATTCTCTTCACATGCCTGAGCGGTTGACCATAAGAGAAGATTTTTTTCTCCCCTGGATTAAGTAAAATCTACGTATTTAGAACATGTCTGCATGACATATTTGTGAATATACTGAAATTTGTTCTTTAATGCAACATTTATTGTCTTAAGTTCCACACAGTAGTCACTATCATGACAGAGTGTGCTTTGCATGGGTGACCTTGTCTTTTTGGTAAAATGTCACTCGTGCCTGTGCATGTCCTACCTTTGCATCCGTGACAGACATCAGCATAGCTCAAACTGACTTTCATTGCCCTACTCTCTTGCTGCTTGTATCATTCCCTCCTTCAAGGTTCGCATCAACATTTATTTTTAAAGGTGGTTTGCTTATAGATTAAAAACAAATTGAGGGTTACAGAAAGGAGGGGGTTGGGGGAGGGGGAGGGGGTAACTGGGAGGGGGTAACTGGATGATGGTTGTTAAGGAGGGCACGTGTTGTAATGAGCATTGGGTGTTATATTCAACTAATGAATCGCTGAACACTACAACAAAAACTTATGATGCACTATATGCTGGCTAACTGAACATAATAAAAAATTAAAAAATAAAAGACTGGGTTTTCAAACTAAAAACAAACAAACAAACAAACCCAAAAGCTTATTAAAAACAAAAGCAGCAGCTAGATATTGTCACATAGGTATGACTCTGGAAGTGGTTAGTGCCTTTAGATCTGCAGGGTTCTTTACAGTGTCCTTGGATCCTCACATCCATCCTGATCTACTAAGACCTGTTCGTTTCCCTACTCACTTAACACCCAAATTGCTTTTCTTCGCTTTTTTTGACAACTGCTCTCTTGCAGGATACCAATGGCAGGATACCAATTCTCTCCTGGTGTAGCTGTCTTAACTCCAATACTTGGTGGAAACTTGGAATTCAACACATCTATTCTGAGCTTCTGTTAATGTCTGGCACTAGGCTAGGCACTAGATATATAACAATAAATAATATAGGCAGTTTACACAACTGTTAAAGCTGCAGGCACCAGAACAAGACTGCCTGAGGAAGAATCTCAACTCAACTTCATTAGCTGTATGATATAGGATAAGCTAGTTAATCTCTCTGTGCTT
>NW_023211650.1:0-568 GCF_002007445.2 Ailuropoda melanoleuca
TATACCCACACACATTGCATCACTCTTAGCTCATTACTCTTACACATATGGAGTCCCCCAGTACATTGCAAGTTCCCTAGGGAATAAAACCCAGACTGATTTTAGGAAACTACAACTACAATAGTTCATATTTAGGATTGTGATTTTCCTACAACCAGAATTTTACGGGCCTATTGGGTAAACCTTTAGAGCTATTCATTGAGCTACACTGGATTACATTAGTTGTGCTGAAGAGTCCTTTCTTCTTTCATGAAATTATTTAGGACACCCTATGCCTTGAACTGTATCATTCAGTAAAGATAACAGCATGACTATAACAAAGGCCATGTCTCATAGACTGGTGAGATAAATACATGAGAATACAAAAGGGAGTTCATGCAGTGTGGGGGAAATGCAGTAGCTGGAGAGCCAGCACAACTACTGAGTTACCAGCTTTGGCACTTGCTAGCTGTAGAACCTTAGGTATATCTCCTAATCTAATGGTACCTGAACTTTTTTCACTTGCAAACTGAGGGGAGGAAATTTTCACCTTTCAGGGAAGGGTTTAGGTGCAGGAATAATGCACAGA
>NW_023211651.1:0-568 GCF_002007445.2 Ailuropoda melanoleuca
ACATATATTTATTTAACCTGTACTATTTTCCCAACCACATTGGATTCCTAATTCTTAGAAAATATTCCTGGTTTCACACAAATATCCATAGATGTGACCCTTATTTTCAAAGGCACCTATGCATTCTCAAGATGATGGTGGATTCATAAGAAACCTTCACTACATTGCATCATAAAACTGGAATTTTGTGAACCTGTGTTTACTTCTGAAGTTTCTGTTGTATCCTCATGTTACAATTTGAAATCAGTGTTAATTAAAAAGGAAAGAGTGGGGACTAGGATCCTAATTTTTAAATGCATAGAGAAGTATTGATAAGAATTTCAAGAAGTTACCATGTTAACAAGATTTAACTTCTGTTAAGATACTTTTTTTTTCCTTCAAAAAAAATGGTTCTGATTATTCCAGAAGGCAGAGCATATTTCACTGAAAAGCCACTAAGGTAACACAACCTTACTGCCAATGAAGCTCTGCATTGCTCCCTATTGGAAATAAAACTTGTAAGGTTTCAATTCCAGACAATGATGAATTCAAATATTGAGTTCCAAGATGCTTGCTCAGAGGACTCCCT
>NW_023211652.1:0-568 GCF_002007445.2 Ailuropoda melanoleuca
GGCTTTTTTTGTGTGAAATGAGCTGAGAAAGGAAAAATACAATGTAAGTGAAATCTGTGGAAGTAAAGGGGAAGTAAAATAAAAATCGCCTTTTCCTGGCTCCATTACAGGGACAACAGGAAGCAGAGGGACAGGAGACATGTTTTTGAGATGTGGGCATCTCGCTGTCATCCCTCTGAAATGAAAGCCTGGAGCAGAAGGGACTGCAGTTGTCAGAGGGAGACGTTGAAGCTGGGGATTCTGTGGGTCCCCTTCCTATTTGGGACGCTGGCCCAGGCAACTAGTAATAGGCTGTCGTCTGGAACTGACCCAGGGCAGTTCTTCAGAGAACAGAGTTAGTCAGGTAGAAAGGACCTATCGAGCAGTCAGGAGGTAATCTTAGCTCTTTGGTTAGAAGGCACCAGAGTTGGCGCCTTGTCCCGTATTGGGGGAATACTGAAAGTAATTGGGGGTCTGTGGGCATGCCACAGGTCAGACCCAAGATGCCCCCACAGGACAGGCTGTGTGTTAGACTAAGTCTAGGGACCTGTGGTGGTCAGCAGGGAAGAGAATCAGAATATGTCCGCAG
>NW_023211653.1:0-568 GCF_002007445.2 Ailuropoda melanoleuca
ACTTAAAAATACATGTCAGAATAAAAAACAAAACTCAAGTGAAATCTGAAGAGGTCTCTAATATATACATTCGTATATAGTCACAGCACTTCTGATGTAGCACTAGTATACAGCTGAATATTTCTTGATTAAGAAAGAGCAGAACTCATGGTGATACCACTGAGTAGATCTGGTATTACTCTTCATTGAGCAAATAGGAATAGAAGTATTCCTGCTTATGTTCTTAGCCACCCTTTCAGCATTTTCTATCCTTTCGGCATAGTTCTTTCTATGTCACTATGTTGTCTGAAGAGACCACCGGATGTTGTCTGAAGAGACCCCTAGACAGAGCAAGATGTTTTGGATCAACTCAGTGCCTTTTCCAGTATATTGCTTGGCTGGCTGCTCACACAAGCTCTGTCTGATCTGGCTCCTTCCATAGGTTTTAAGAAGAATAAAAAGAGAATGTGGTAGTGTGTCTTCTCTCATACAATTTTCCTGCTAACCAATTTCATACATAAGAAAAACAGAAACCCAGAGAAGTTTGGTTATGTCCCAATATCAGAAAGCTAGTTAAGTGACAGAATTG
>NW_023211654.1:0-568 GCF_002007445.2 Ailuropoda melanoleuca
GACCGAAAACAAACGTGTCTACGTATTACGGTGCTGCTCTGCTGGGAGCCTCGTGCAGCCGTGAAAAAGGATAAGGATGCTTTTCACATGCTACCGGGAAGAATTTCTCTCCAAGCTGTACTATGAAATGCAAACAGCAAGATACGGATACTACGCAGCCTCTACGCCACTAACCGAAAAATAAGAAGGAGGGGAGGATAGGCATACATGTTTGCTTGGTCGTGCATTACATGTCTATGGAAAGACACCGAAGAAACCAACGCCACTGATGGCCTCCTTAAGGAACTGGGTGGGTGAGAGAGCAGGAGGAATGCTTTGCAAACCCCTGTTGAACTGGGAACAATGGGAATGTGGTATCTGTTCAAGAATGACCATAAACCCTCACATAAAATGAGCACTGCTTTCAAGTTAGCTGGTGGGTCCCTTGGGCTGGAGCCGTTCTCATTTCTTTGCCCAGTGAGCTCAGGGACGATGGGAAGCAGCTGGTGAACTGGGCTCAGCGGGGGCTCCTCCGCTCATTCACTCCACCAACACTCGCCATGCCCTCTCTGGGAGCTGATGCCACCAC
>NW_023211655.1:0-1604 GCF_002007445.2 Ailuropoda melanoleuca
GAAATTAAAAATGCTATGAATCAAATGCAGTCTAAACTGGATGCTCTGACGGCCAGGGTAAATGAGGCAGAGGAACGAATTAGTGAATTGGAGGCTGGGCTGGTAGAAGAGAAAGTTAAAACAGAAACTTGGCTCAAAAAAATCAAATCTCATGAATGTAGATTACAGGAGATTACTGACTCAGTGAAACGTTTCGATGTCAGAATTGGCAGCATCCCGGGGCGGGGGGGGAGGGGGATGGAGAAAGAGAGAGGTCTAGAAGACATATTTGAACAAATTGTAGCTGAGAACTTCCCCAATCTAGCAAAGGAAACAAGCACTCATGTCCAAGAGGCAGAGAGGACCCCTCCCAAGATCAATGAGAACAGACCTACACCACATGACATAATAGTGCAATTCGCAAATATTAAACGCAAGGATACAGTATTGAAAGCGGCCAGGGGGAAGAAAATCCTTACATACAGAGGGAAAAAATATCAGAATAATGTCAGACCTGTCTACAGAGACCTGACAGGCTAGGAAGGGTTGGCAGGGTATTTTCAAGCTCTATCTGAGAAGAACATGCAGCCAAGGATCCTTTATCCAGCAAGACTGTCATTCAGAATTCATGGAGAGATAGGACCATCCAGAATGGGCAGAAACTGAAGGAATTCGTAACTGCCAAACCAGCCCTACAGGAGATATTAAGGGGGGTTAGATAAAAGTAAAAAAGCCCCCAAAATGATACAGAACAGAAATTTACGATCTATAGAAACAAAGACTTCACAGGCAACATGACATCTTTAAAATGATCTCTCTCAATAATCACTCTCAATGCGAATGGCCTAAATACTCCCATAAAACACCACAGGGTTGCAGATTGGATAAAAAGACATAACCCGTCCATTTGCTGTCTACAAGAGACTCATTTTGGGGGCACCTGGGTGGCACAGCGGTTAAGCATCTGCCTTCGGCTCAGGGCGTGATCCCGGCATTGCGGGATCGAGCCCCACATCAGGCTCCTCTGCTATGAGCCTGCTTCTTCCTCTCCCACTCCCCCTGCTTGTGTTCCCTCTCTCACTGGATGTCTCTATCTCGGTCGAATAAATAAATAAAATCTTTAAAAAAAAAAAAAAGAGACTCATTTTGGACCTAAAGATACATCCAGTCTGAAACTGAAGGTACGGAAAACCATTTGCCATGAAAATGGACCTCAAAAGAAAGCTGGGGTAGCAATTCTCATATCAGACAGATTAGATTTTAAACTAAAGACTGTTGTTAAAGACACAGAAGGACACTATATTATTCTTAAAGGATGTATACAACAAGTGGATATGACAATTATAAATGTCTATGCCTTCAACAGGAGAGCAGCTAGATACACAAGCCAACTCCTAACCAGAATAAAGAGACATATAGATAATAATATGTTAACAGAAGGGGACCTCAACACTCCACTCTCAAAAATAGACAGATCACCTAAGGCAGAAAATTAANAGCAGAAAATTAACAAAGAAACAAGAGCTTTGAATGACATACTAGACCAGATGGACCACATGGATATATACACTACACCCCAGAATAACAGAATACTCATTCTTTTCGAATGCACATGGAACTTTCAC
>NW_023211656.1:0-568 GCF_002007445.2 Ailuropoda melanoleuca
ATTTATTGGGTTAAAAAAGACAATAACAGTCATTTTCATTTGAATATAAGATTTTTAAAAATCATTTCCTGACTGCTGAGAAATTACTCTGTTACAGTAAATTGGGAAAAGGCATGAAGCAAGTGTTTCTGAGTATGTGGCTCAGCCTTTGGAGGATGAATGCACAGCTTGAAACTGCACAAGACCATGGAAACACTCTGAAAAAGGGAAAATCAGGAGTGGAGAGGCAGCCCACAAATAGAAATGGGCCTTCCCTGAACACCAACACTGGCCAAGGTTATGGTGTGCCTTCAGGTACATTATCTCATTTAGTCCTGTAAGTGAGATAATCAAGGATCAGAAACGCGAACCACACTTCAAGATCAAGTGTCTGGTACTTGGCTGAGTTAGAACACATTATTCTTGACTTCCAGACCTGTGTTTTTGCAATGTCCCACATTTTACAGACTTTGGGTCTTGGCTAGGAGCAGCATCTGAGTGTTGTTCACCTGTGCAGCCCAAGACCCCAGAGGCCGTCTATAGCATCAGCTGTGGGATAACCACAGAGTATTAGCAGGGCACTGTTAGT
>NW_023211657.1:0-568 GCF_002007445.2 Ailuropoda melanoleuca
ATCCCATCCTCCAGAGATTCTGACTTAATTGGTTTGCCTGGCTCCCTTGGTATTTTGAAAAATTCCCCAGCTAATAGTAATATGCAGTCAAAGTTGAGAAATATTTCATTTGACTTTTTCTAATAACAAGAAACTTAACTATAATGAAGATTATGTCTGTATTATGCATGAAATATTGAAGCAAGTAAACTTATTTCTGATTTGGTGGCAAAACTTGTGTTACTTATCTCTGTGCAGATTTGAGTATAGCAATGGAGGAAGCACACTAAAGATGCTGGTCCTTGTAAGGAAACAGGAGAAGAGGCATGAGCATCTTCGGGAGCAGAAAGGGAAAGCCAGCACGTGTATAATGCAGGGAGACAGAAAATGGGGAGGTAAAGCATTTCTCTCAAACTTTTTCTACCTTACAATCCTCTGTCTTCTTATGATTCACTTGGTACAAATTATGTATAAATGATCGTATATTGGAAAGAGAAAAACAACAAAACACCAGCATTAAACAACAGGTATTTGTTGCCCCGTCTTTAAAAAAAAAAAAAAAAAAAAAAAAAAAAAAAAGGAAAAAAGG
>NW_023211658.1:0-568 GCF_002007445.2 Ailuropoda melanoleuca
CCTCTCTCGCTGGCTGTCTCTATCTCTGTCAAATAAATAAATAAAATCTTAAAAAAAAAAAAAAGAATCCCATGTACAATTACATCAAAAATAATAAAATACCTAGGATTAAACCTAAGTAAGGAGGTGAAAGGCCTATACTCTGAAAACTATAAAACACTGATGAAAGAAATTGAAGATGATACAAAGAAATGGAAAAACCTTCCATACTCATGGATTGGAAGAACAAATATTATTAAAATGTCTAGATTGCCCAAAGCAATCACAGATTTAATGCAATCCCTTTCAAAATGCCAATAGCATTTTTCACAGAGCTAGCACAAACCATCCTAAAATTTATATGGAACCACAAAAAAATCCAAATAGCCAAAGCAATCTTGAAAAAGAAAAGCAAAGGTGGAGGTAGCACAATTGCAGACTTCCAGTTATATTACAAAGCTCTAGCAATCAAAACAGTATGGCAGAGGCACAGAACTAGACACATAGATCAATGGAACACAATAGAAAACCCAGAAGGAAAGCCATGATTACATGGTCAATCTTTGACAGAGGAGGTAAGATTATGCAA
>NW_023211659.1:0-568 GCF_002007445.2 Ailuropoda melanoleuca
AAGAGTAAAGGCATGCAGGAAATAAAATTTTAATATGATACAGGAAAGACTGGGGGGAAGAACACCAAATTTACAGTGGTAGAGATTTTGTCTAGATTTGTTAACATGGTATATAATATAAGAACTTTTATTTGGAGAAAACAAAACTTACAGAAAAATTATAGTAACAAGAATATTGCAAAGAATACATAAAATAATACATATAAGCTTTTATCCAGTTCATTACTATTTCATCCACCCATACATGTAGTTTTTAAATTTATTTATTTATTTATTTATTTATTTATTTATTTATTTATTTATGAGAGAGAGAGGTGGGAGGGGCAGAGGGAGAGGGAGAGAGAAAATCTTAAGTAGGCTCTACACGCAGGGCAGAGCCCCACACCAGGGCTGATCTCACAGCTCTGAGATCATGACTTTATCCAAAATCAACAGTTGGCTGCTTAACCGACCAGGCCACCCAGGCACCCCTGGATACTGTTTTTAAAACAGATTTTAGAGTGTTTGGTAAATTGACTGTAATGTAGCTATAATTCTCCACTCTCCCCCCCCCCCCCCCCCCCCCCCC
>NW_023211660.1:0-2076 GCF_002007445.2 Ailuropoda melanoleuca
CCCATCTGAAGCCCCCTCCTCCACTCACTGGTTGCAGCCAGCTTCCCTGCTCAGATGTCTGGGAACTCTCCTACTCTCAGACAGCCGTGTTCTTTCTGTGATTCCCAGAATCCTGAGCCCAGGCTGTCCCACCTAGGATTCCACCCTGCTTCTCCACCTGAGTGCCTTTCACGCAGGGATGACCCTCACCGGAGCAGACTTCTAAAAGTTCCAATTTGCACGCGACTGCTATATCACTTTCTGAAAGCTGGCTTATGGATGCTCCCTCCCCTTATGGTTTATCTTCCCATATATCCCCTGGGATTCACATCTCTGCACCTCCTTCCTTGCAGAAAGTGGTCGCTTTTCTATCTGTAGAATTGCAACAGTTCTTTTCTTAGATCTCAGGCTGTGTTCACAAGCGTTAAGAGTCATTTGAAAGCTATCTAGCTGAATTCCATGGAGTGGACGAAACTATGGTCCCCTCCTCCTCCACCATCTTCCTCCTCATCCAGAATTCTCTATATTCAATAGAACAATATTAAAGGTACTTTTTATCAGATTCATCTAAATAGCATTCCATATGTTTCTTCTCAGTTATCTAAGCTTAAAATAAGTAGGGATTTATTTTATTTTATTTATGTGATTATCTTTCTATTTAAGCAATCCCTAATGTAGTTGTATTCTCTCCAAGTGTTATTTGAAGACCACATGTCATAAGGTATATATAATTCCTAAAATAATATCTCTTGTTTAACATGACATTATAAGTAATATTTGACTTTTTTCAGGTGCTGCAGCAGTTTGAAAAAAAATATATCTAGATAACTAGACGCAGGTATGTTGCCAAATTTATGAATTAAGATGGTCATCGATTTCTGAAATAAACTATGAATAATAAATGGCATCCCTTTCCATTGTTTGGGTAATAGGTACTACATTAAAGTTTTTTCTGTATATCTAAAGAAAATGTAAGACACAACCATACTGAAGAACATGCTTATTCCACATTTAGTCATCATGTTTCAGACTTAAAAAAAAAATCCCCAAATGTCTACATATCTGTTATTATTTCTGGCTATACTCTTCCTTCTCTTCTTCCATTCCTGTGGAACTGTCAACCCGAATATGTGGGCTTTCTCAAATTCTTGTTTCTGCTAGTGGTATAAGACCCCAAAAACCAGACTTGTCTTAGTAATACTTCATTAAGCAATTATAGTTCATATTATAGTTCATATAGCTGTCACTTGACAGGTGACATTTAAATTTCCAGTGATTGATTTGTCATTGGTTGACCTTTTGCCATTGGGTAAAATTCCAAGTGCCTTACGTAGAATAAAAACACTCAAATCAATTTGGTTCTTGCCAGATTATTCAGCCTTCTCTTTTGCTGCTTACCCTACTCTGCTGCTTTACTCTAGCACCTCTTCAGCGTAGACTGCTTGCAGCTCCACAAGTGTTGTTCCGCACTCTTTGTGCATGTTCTTTGTATATGTGTCTTCCCTCTACCTGGCACCCTTTCTCCTCGTCCTTCAGGTATCAGCTTATATATCACCTCCACCAAAAAGCAGACAATATTGGTAGAAAACTAGGATGTCCCTTCTGTGTGTTCTTACAGTGTCTAATTTTATACCTGTCATGGTATATTCAATGCTGCAAATTGCCTGTTAGATTTTTCAGTTCATAGTATATGATTGTTCAGGGGTGGGCTCTGTCATCACCTTGTCATTTCCTCTTGTAATGAGAAAACCAGAATCTCTGCTATTTATCCACAATAGCAATTAACTCAGTGGTCAACCATAAGCAAAATATATTTAAAAGGAATCTTGTATTTTATATTGTAGTTTTATGTAGATATTTTTCATTATTCTTAACACTCATAAAGCTTCAACTTTGTTTTTTACTAACTTGTAGTTAAGCACGAAGTATTTTAGATAAAGAATAGAATTCCTTCTCTTTTCAGCTGCTGCTGAATTTGAATCATATTCATTCTATTATACCTCCTCTTGAGAAGGCTTTTTACAAAACTTGAGGAGCTGTTATAGGATCTGAAAGATAAATAGTAAAAATATTTTTACTGGATGTTTATATAACATT
>NW_023211662.1:0-568 GCF_002007445.2 Ailuropoda melanoleuca
AGAAGTATGGATATTGACTACTTAAAAAGTCCAAAGCATCTAATAACAAATTAGGATCAAATCCAGAAATCAATCGTATTTTCCAATAAGAACTATGACACCAGATTTTAAAACTTATAATCTGTAGTTACAGAAAAGGTGGGACATGATGTAGCCTATATTCTCGCCATGAATATTTAGATACAGGGAACAGAAACTCTTTTCAACTCATTTAAGGAGAAAGAAAGTGAAAGAATAGAATCCAAGCACATGAAATACAGCTTTGTGTCTTTGAAACTGGAAATAGAAATACCATAGGATCTAATAATTCCATTACTGGGCCTTTAGCTTCCCAAAATGAAAACACTAATTTGAAAAGATATGTGCACCCCTATGTGACTGCAGCATTATTTACAATAACCAATATGGAAGCAACCCAAGTGTCCATTGATAGATGAATGGATAAAGAAGATATCACACACACACACACACACACACACACACACACACACACACAAATGGAATACTATGCAGTCATAAAAAGGGTGAGATCTTATCATTTGTAACAATATGGATGGACCTAGAGGGT
>NW_023211663.1:0-568 GCF_002007445.2 Ailuropoda melanoleuca
AGACCGATCAACCAGTGAAACAGATGGACTTTATTTATAGCTTGATTCAAATAGCTTTAAAAAAAAAAAAAGGCAGAAAGCAGAGAGAATGATTAAGGGGCGCCTATGTGGCTCAGCGTTCAACTCATGATTTTTGGCTCAGGTCATGATCTCAGGGTCCTGAGATCAAGCCCCACGTTGGGCGCCATGCTCAGCAGTGAGTCTGCTTGGGATTCTCTCTCCCTCTCCTTCTGCCCCTCCCCCCACGCCCGCACGCACTCTTGTCTCTCCAATAATAAAGAAACAATCTTTAAAAAAAATAATAAGTTTTTGAAGGGCTGAATGTAAGACTCTAAGTTAGTATGATCTAAAGTTTGCCTTCAAAACTGGATATAGTAACCCACAGAGGTGCCACTTTAATCAGCTATTTTAATCTACTGATGTAGGGTTACAACACACATCAAAGCACATTTTTGTAACTTCAAAGACAGGGGATGCACTGTATAAAAAGCCTGATGCCATGGGGCACCTGGGTGGCACAGCGGTTAAGCGTCTGCCTTCGGCTCAGGGCGTGATCCCGGCGTTATGG
>NW_023211664.1:0-568 GCF_002007445.2 Ailuropoda melanoleuca
AAGGACAAAGCTTTCTGTTTCCCTAGGAATACAGCTGATTATTATGATTTTAGATGGCAGATGTCAGAAAATATACCACCAAGGGCCTGTCTTAGCAAAGGTGTTAACAGAGAAGGTGCTTTAATGACCTGTGCAGACATGTCAGTGTGGGTAAAGTGGCTCAAAGGCTTGTGGCCACCATTCGTGATGGACAGAGCATTACTGTTTCTTCAGCTTTCATTTTCAGTGTTTTTATTTCCAGATTTCTTTTGGTGATTAATTTTTATCATAAGATTATATTCATTTCAGATGAATAACATTTGTGTTTAAATACGTTTTCTGTACTCTTAAGGCTGATTTCATTGGCCTGAGGTTAATTTTTTCTCCTTGAGGAATATAGTTCCATTTTTGCCAAGAGACTCCATGGGAAAATTCTACTTTATCACCAGTTTTAAGTAATTTGAGTATTCCATACATCAATTACAATTATATTTGCCAGAGTTTCACAATTGAAATGTATTACCTGTGCCGAGTATTTGCCATTTGCCAATCCCAGTGAGCTTTTCACCTGTCTCCATTCTCTTCTGTG
>NW_023211665.1:0-568 GCF_002007445.2 Ailuropoda melanoleuca
ATATATAGATAGGTCTCTCCATCATCTCTTCACCACAACACGAGTAATCATTGCAGCCTTTGATTAAATGTCCTTTATGCCTAGAGTTGACATAAAATAGTTATGCATTCCTACTTTTAGCAATATACTTTATTCCCAATTTATGAACAAGGAAACTGGCTGAAGCAGATTAAACAGAGGCCCTAAGATCCAAACACAGGTCTGTTTGATTCCAAGTCTATGCTCTTTCCACATGCTGTTTCCCTCCGTGCAAAATGATTTTCTATAGATACTCTAAGAGCTAATGAACAATAGCCACAGCAGTCATTACTGTGTGCCTTTGGAAAAGTTCCCTAACTTTTCTGAGGTTTCAACATTCTTATCTGTAGAATGGAAACTATAGGGTACCTGTCCCATTGGGCTGTTAACAAAGATTAAATGTGATCACAGGTGTTGGACATTCTGCACAGAGCTTGGCAAGAAATACATTGCCAAGTATGGTTACTAAATGATGGTTTTTGATAATGATGAGAGCAAATCATTCTTCAAGCATAGCTTATATTTTGTAAATAGCCATTTGGATCAAAGT
>NW_023211666.1:0-568 GCF_002007445.2 Ailuropoda melanoleuca
AGGCTGATGTGTATTGTTGAAGTCTAGTCACTTTGTCTAATTCCCACATGTAAACACTTTTAATGCCTTGGATATGTAGAAAAGTCATTGCTCTATGTTTCATCATTACCTAACTGTGGCATATATTCTCCTCCAAATAAACTTAACATAGAAAAACTCCAACCCTCTCACCTAGGAAACTGTATTTTCTATATGAAATAACTCCTAAATTTTATCAGTGTGATAATCCAAAGATGCAAAATGTCAAATCAGACTCCCGTGACCCAGGGATTTTACTAATCATTCTGATGACAAAAGAGACTAGGATCTAGAGACCCAGGGAGAAGCAGAGAGAGACCATGACTTTCTGGGTGTTTCCGTACTGCATCAAACAGACTCTGGTACATTACTTTACACGAAAAGTAAACAGTATCAGTTATGAAACATTTCCATTTTATATTCATATAGGCACATAACCTACTTTCCAGGAATCTGTGCTCCATATATACATAGATTATAGGTTTGTTTAACATAAAGAATGCTAGGCACTCGGACGCATCTGCTAAAGTCACCCCCAGGATAAGACTGG
>NW_023211667.1:0-185 GCF_002007445.2 Ailuropoda melanoleuca
CTCAGCGCCGTTCTCATTGGTATTGGAGCAGAGCGTCCAGGAAAACACCTCCAGCGAACAGCAGCCTTTTCCCTGTGGACCCCAATTCCACATTGGGTGGAGGGGCCTGGGGAGGATCCAGCCCTTAGAACCAAGAAACAAAGTGTGAGGGGAGAGCCCTGGAAGTCACGACGGCCTTATGGAAG
>NW_023211667.1:394-559 GCF_002007445.2 Ailuropoda melanoleuca
GGACCGTCTTAGCACTATCATCACCCCTCGTGAATAGGGAAACATGAGGGAAAGTGGTCGCGGAAGCCTGATGAGAATGCCCCATAGTGGTCTCTGACCCCACACAGTCCAGGGAAATATCAACGATCATCATCTCTCGTGAGTTAGGGAGCATGAATGAAAAGG
>NW_023211668.1:0-568 GCF_002007445.2 Ailuropoda melanoleuca
AGCAGCCTGCACAATCTTCGCCTACTCAGCAGTCTCTTTGGTCTTCTTCACAGCATAGATTCTTGAAAATACCTATGCTCATTGGTTTTATTTCCTAATCTTAAACTTTCTCCTCAACCCATCCCACCCATTATTTATTTTATCAAAACTGTTCTCCTGGCATCATCAGTGAGTTTCACGAGAGTGAGGTCAATGGAAACATTTTGGTCCTCATTTTCTTGGCTTTTCAGTGGCATTTGAGACTGTTAACAGTGACCTTGGCTTCTGTGACATCACACTCTGTTTTTTTCTCCTCTTGATATTCAAACAAACAAAGAAACGTCCTTTTTAAGCTAAAATAAAACTGTAATTCAAACCAGGATGTCTTACTTCATCAGTCTGTTGTCTCAAAGTTTAGCAGCCAGTGCTGCACATGCCCAGATGAGAAGGAAGTTCATTTTCCCCTGGCTCTTTATCTGTCTGTTTCTAGAGAGAGGAGACCAAACTCAGCTATGTTCCCTTGAGCCTGGAGGACTTCACAGCATGACTACTGGCAGCTCAGAATGAGTGTTGCTATACTGCTTATATT
>NW_023211669.1:0-568 GCF_002007445.2 Ailuropoda melanoleuca
AGCAGGGGGAGTGGGAGAGGAAGAAGCAGGCTCCCAGCACAGAAGCCTGATGTGGGGCTCGATCCCAGAACTCCGGGATCATACCCTGAGCCAAAGGCAGACGCCTAACGACTGAGCCACCCAGGCACCCCACAGAATCTGGTGTTCTACACCAACCTTCAGAGCATCATGGCTGAGGCTTCACTTTGCTTTCCAAATATAGCAGACATTTCTCTGGTAGTAAATCATAGTGTTGGTGCGTACAATGAATTATACTTTCAGTTTTCTTAAAGTAATAAAGTTTAAAAAAAGAAAAACAAAAGCAATATTTACATGGATGTGCACGCACACACATGCAAACACGTGCTGTGCGTCATACATTTTGTTGGCCACTGTAATTTGTAAAAATCCAAAGCATATGTTAATTATCATATACATTTACAATATAACTAGCTAATAATCTTAAAAGTGACAGTCTTTTTATGATCAACTTCAGTTTATTCACGTTCCTTGAAGTATAATATGTACAGGAAACACTAGAATCAATATATCGGCATAATTTAATGAGACTGTAGACAGGTTTTTTTTT
>NW_023211670.1:0-568 GCF_002007445.2 Ailuropoda melanoleuca
CAGAAGGGGGGCTGTCCTCCTTGAGCCCATCTCTCTGGCCGTGTGTCCATTTGGGCTAGAAGTACATCTCCCGCTGGTGTGAAGGGGACCTCCGGGAGACCCTGTCACCCCAGAGGCGGGGCACACCTCGGGTCGGTCACAGGCGGGTGGGTCGCAGCCCGCGGCCGTCCCACCCGTCCACCGTGGGCACCTTGATTTACTGTCCCTGCCCCTTTAACGGCCTCCTCCGGGCGCGGGCTGCGAGCCCCTCCCCAGCCGGAGCTGCCCAGTGCGGCGGAGCTGGGAAAATCTATTACCGCCGAGTCATTAATCTGGGCCTGCCGCCGCAGGCGCTCGGGGCCCTCTGTTTAATGGGCTGCTTCCTGAGCTCCGGAGCCGTGCCGCTCGCCTCCCTTGATCAGCTTTGTTTAATTATCAAAATATTTGATGCAGAAAATTGACATTAGTTCTGAAGGTTCTGCCCTGCTCCCCCCGCCCGGCTCCTGGTGACATTGAGTGCCTCAGCCACTGCGCCCCTCACCTCAAAATAGCAAGTGGGCCGCCCAGCCTGTGCTCGGCCAGGCGGACA
>NW_023211671.1:0-9868 GCF_002007445.2 Ailuropoda melanoleuca
GGACAGTTACTATACCCAGGATATTATCTTTCCATCAATTCCTGTCTATAGCAAAAGGAAATTTCATTCTTTCACTCTAAGATTTTTCCACTGGGTAAGACTTGCATAGTGCACGTCCTCTCAAACTATAGTATGTTATTAAAATAAGGTCTAGTTTGGAGTTTCTCATGGCCTAAGATGGCTTTCCATGAAATACAAGTCCCAATCCTCAGAGGGAACAAAATTTTCAGTGATCAAATAAACTTGGGAAATTTTGCATCTCTCAAATGGCCAAATCTCCCTATTAGCAATTCATATTGAAGATACGGAAATTCCTGCAAAAAAGAAAAAAAAGAAAGAAAACTGCTTGACTTTAACAATTAAACCAACTTTGGTTGTGCGGTGGAGTCCCTGTGTTCAGCTCACCTCTTAATATCTTAGAGGCATTTCCCCTTAACACTGGTTTGGGAACCCCCTGGTTTAAGCAAATTCCTGCTTTTCTAACCTGAATTTTATGCCTTTAGTTAATTGCACCCTGATCTAGTACATGATTGGGCCCTGCTAAGGCTACCTGAAGCCAGTTCCCAGTACAGGAGACTTAACCAGTGAACTTGTTAAAATGTGTATTCTTTTTTTTTTTTTTNTGAATAGCAGAGTCGGAGAGGACAGACGGAGTGGTAGGTGTCTAGGGAACATAGTTTTGTTGGAGGGGCAAGAGGGGCCATTAAGAGCCTCAGATGCTGCAGGAAGAGCAAGCAGGGCAAAGATGGAAAAGAGGCCATTGTATTTAACAATTGCAAAGCCATTAGCTGTGAGAATCATTTAAACAACCATCCCATCAGTAGAATGGCTACAATATAGCACTACTCTTTAATAATACATGCTCTTGGAAAGGAATTAGGTAAATTGATATGACTAATAAGATAGGCAGATTGTTCAAGTCTAAAAAGCAAATGATGGAACAGTATAAAGAGCTCAATCTATTAGTATCAAAAGAAGCTCTCTGGGAGGCAAGGCAATTTTGTGAGAAAGACGGTGGGAGGCACTGAGAGGACCTCACGAGAGGCTGGAAACAATGTGTAATGGGGATGGCCCCTGCATTTATGCTATTTTTTCCAGTAGAGCTTGGCATGATTAGACGAACTCAAGTTGGATACGGGTAGGGAAGGCAAATTCAGAGCAAATTCAGCGTCCGGGGGGAGCCCATGGCATCTAGGGTAGAGAGGAAAGGCAAAACACAGGAAGGTACCTATACAGGAGAAATGGAGAGCCCTCAAGGATGGTTGCAAAAAACCAAAGGGAAGGTTTAGTACCAGTGGAAAAGGGGGGGCAGGCAATGATAGTGTTTATTGAGCACTTACTATGTGGTTTCCCTGTATTATTCATTTACTCCTTGCAAATCCGTGAGGGAGGAATATAATGATCTCTGTTTTACAGGGGAGGAAACGAAGGTTCTGAGAGATTAAGAAAATCCCGAAGGTCACATAACTAACAAATGACAGAAGCAGGATTGAAGTCAGGTTTTACTCACGGTGCTACGTAGAAAGCTATGATTGCAGGGAAGTCCTTCCGAGGTGGGACTGTTCTGGAAGATTGGATGTGGCATAAAGATGAAGTAGTTTGGGTTAAGGCAGGTGAAGGAATCACAAGATGTAGTAGCTAGTAGGAGGATGGAGGCAGGTTTGGGGGCTTTTCCAGAAAAGAAAATTCCGAGCAGGTAGAAACTTTGCAGATGAAGATGGCAGGGGGGCATAGAGCCAGAGGACATCAGCATAAAACAAGAAGCATGGTTTGTGCAAGAGAAGGGAATATTAAGAGTTTTAAGATGGCTCTTGCTACCAATGGCTTTCCGTTGAATCGGGGAGGTAGGACGTTAGTAGATTATTAACAGAAAGCGGTAGCAAATGTTAATTGCCAAATAAGAGCTGTAGACCCTGAGGTCAGAAACTTTGCTCAGGATTGACTGGTCACTTGATTTGGAGCCAGTAAGGCCACCAGCCCATGATCGGTACATCTTTGTTCCTTCTCAGGGAGAGAAAGATCTCTACTCGTCTGTCCTTTTGGGATCTAGTTCTTACATATGTTTTGTTTCTACCAAAGCATTATGAAAAGAATCATAGCTAGAACCTACATAGTGGGTTTGGAAGGAATAAGAAGAAAAAAATGCAAAATAACTAGTTGTATTTCTGTTATGGTTACCCCCCCCCAAAGAATTGGGGCAGTATTGGAGATAAGTAATCAGATAATCCATCTAAAGTACAACTTTATCAGGTTGGGTGCCGAACCCACCACAGAAGAGGAAGTCCTGTGTGATACAAGGTGTCATTGGCTCCTGTGAGTCCTCTTTATTCCTCTGGGAGCAGAATCTGGAGCTTTTCTTTTAGGGAAGTGTTTCTACACATTGACTCAATGAGTGATTTGAGGCACCCATCACAGCGCGCCTCCTTGCCTGGGCCAGTCCGTGTTCGGTGTTCGTGTGTGGGAATTCTTAGAAGTAGAGCTGAGGGATGAGACTCCTTTCCTCCCTGACAGTCAGGGGGGAGATGTGAGCCTGAAAATTGGTAGCAACCATGGTCACTGCCTGCAGGAGAGAGTGGGGCTCAGCGTGTGGGGCTCCGAGGCAGAGAGGAGGAGGGATTTGCTTTTTGTATGTGTTTCCAAACTACATTTCTTCCTGCGGGAAAAACCTGAAAAATGGTGCAAGAAAGAGGCTGAGCAAAAAATGATTTTTAATGGCTTAGAAAGAAGGTTTTTCGGTACATCTTCAAATGAGAAAAAAAGAGGCGCCAAATGAGTTCTGGGGTTTGAATTTTGTATAAAATGGCTCAGTTCATGTGTTTGCCACTTCCCCAGCCTAGCCATGTTTTGTGTCTTTGAACAGAGGAAGCATTGTTCTGACTAAACATAGCGCATATTAGCTGTGATACTGAAACTATTTAAAGATTTCTTGTTTTGATTTTTTAAAAAGCAGATGAATAGCATAATTATCTACAGTTCATAGCAGCCTCCGTTCCTTTAGATTTAGGACTTATTTGCAATGCAATTTGCATGCACCATTAAGAATTACAAGGAGCAAACCAGTAGTTTCTTTCTTTCTTTTTTTTTTTTTAAGCATATTCCTTTTTTTCTCCATGATAAGTGTACTCTTTAATCCCATCACCTATTTCACCATTCCCTCCACCCACCTCCTATCTGGTAACCCTCAGTTTGTCCTCTATAATTAAAGTCTGTTTCTTTATTTGTCTCTCTCTTTATTTTTCCTTTGTGCATTTGTTTTATTTCTTAAATTCCACATATGAGTGAGATCATATGGGATTTGTCTTCCTCTGACTTATTTCACTTAGCATGATATTCTCTAACTCCATCCATGTGGTTGCAAATGGCCAGATTTCATTCTTTTTTATGGCTGAATAATACTCCTCTGTGTGTGTGTGTGTGTGTGTGTGTGTGTGTGTGCGTGCATGCGCATCTGTATATGTTCATCTATCCATAGATACTTGGGCTACTCCCCTCGTTTGGCTATTGTAGATAATACTGCAGTAAACATCAGGGTGTATGTATCCCTTTGAATTAGTGTCCTTATATTTTTTGGGTAAATACCCAGTAGTGTGATTCCTGGATCGTAGGGTGGTTCTATTTTTAATATTTTGAGGAATCTCCATCCTGTTCTGCACAGTGGCTGCCCCAGTTTGCAGTCCCACCAACAGTGCACGAGGGTTCCTTTTTCTCAACGTCCTCACCAACACCTGTGGTTTGTAAACCAGTAGTTTCTTTATCTCTAATTGTCTTTTATCTCAACAAGGAAAACTCACTATTTCAGACTCACTGGGAAAGGCCAGTTTGAATTATAGAATAGTTTTAGAGAAATACATCTCTTCTATTTTTAAATGTATAACTTTAACTAGGGTAACAAGACACTGGCAGATAGATTTGAGGCCCTTCTGTAAATTAATTAAGACCTTTAATTTGCAAGTTAACCCATGATGTTTCAACACACCTAGGTGGCTAACTCTTACTGATAGATACTGTAGACTAGATAATGATGTAAGAGTTTTATTTCCGTTATATATCTTACTGAATCCTCACAGCAGGCATGCGAGCAGGCACTGACTCCATTTTATAGATGGACACACTGAGGCACAGAGAATTAAAGCCCCAAGTTAAGTCCCACAGCTATAAATTCCCCCACATGTGCTGGGCTTCTAAGTCCGAGTGCTTGACCTCCACTCCATGCCACCTCTGACTACAGGTTACCATGATGGCTCTTATCCATAGGTTGGTTTTGTCATTTGCTTATCATTCTTTTCTTTTTGACATCAGTCATTAGGCACTTACTACACACCAGGAAATGTCCCAGGAACTCTGAGTAAATTCTCTCTCTCTCATTCTTTTTGTTTGTTTGTTTTAAACAATAGACATGTATTTCTCATAGTTCTGGAAGCTGCAAATTCAAGATCAATGTGCTGGCTGATTTCATTCCTGGTTAGGACTCTTTTGCTGGCTTGTCGATAGCTGCCTTATTCTTCCCATTGTGTCCTCACATGGCAGAGAGAGAGAGAGGAAGAGGGGGGAGTGGCGGGGGAGAGAAAAAGAGAGAGAGAGTGAGCTAGAGAGAGAGCTTGATGTTTTTTTCTTATAAGAGCATTAATTCCATCATGAGGGCTCCACCCTCATGTCCTGATTATTTCCCATAGGCCCCACCTCCTAATGTCATCACAAGGGGCAGTGAGGGCTTCAACATATGAATTTTAGGGGGGCACCATTCAGTCCATTGTACTGTAAAAGCAGCTTCTTTGCAGCAGGTCCTCAAATGGGGTTGTTCCTGCATGCTTTGGAGACTGTCTGTTCTGTCTTAATCCTCACACCAATCCAGACCACAGGTTTTATTGTGTCTTATTTAAAGGTGGGGGAAACCGAGTCTCAGGCAGGGTGAGTACTTTCTCTAGCATCACAGCTGGGAAGGGTCAGAGCTAAGCTCTAGAACACAGAGAAGAATGTAGGCTCTCAGATGCAGCCAGGGCCAGGGCGGGAGTAGTCAAGGATTTGCATGGTAGGAAGAACGGGCTCAGAAGACCACTCGTGGAATGATGCCACCACCTGGAAGGGCTCCAGGAAGCGGCGTGGTAGTTTGTGTGTGGTCTGGAAGGGGAGCCAGGAAATGCCGTGCACTTGAATGATCTCCCTGGGGCCTCATGCCGGTTGGGGTTCTCGTCTGGCCTTTACCGTGGCCTGCCAGAGGATCTTCTGGAGGCTTCTCACGTACCGCTGGTGTTCAGGCTCTCACAGGGAACCACGGTGTTGATGATTACAGCAGACTCAGGGAGTTCTCAGGGCTGGAAAACAGAGTTGCTCTGTGCAAATTGAATAGTTGCACCCAGCCAATTTGCTGATAGAGGCAGAGCAAATGTGATACTTTTCAAATATGCAGATGACACATCATTTGGCTAACAATCTGCCCCTGGTAGATAGGAATTTCCGGAGCCTTGAGCAGTGGTGCTCTTTATGCAAGGAGACAAATCAAGACAAACCAGTTTGGGCTGGAGCTCTGGTAGTACTGGGTAGTCTGTGGATGGAGACTGTCTCATTCATTAACACATTGAATATTTTTGAGCACTTACTGTATTACAGACCAGTGTTCTGAGTGCTGGGGTTTCAACAGTGACTCAGATATGGTCTCTGTCAGAAGGCACTGACATTCTAGTGGGAGGAAGCAAGACAAAGCACACATGTGTCAAAGCCAGTAAGAGCACATGCCGAGAAGGAAAGTAAAGCTGGGGAAAGGGACATAGAGATGAGTTGGAAGGAAGGGGGTGCTGTTTTCTCTAGGTGATCAGGTAAGTCCTCCTGTGGAGGTGATATTTAAGTGGGGGCTTGAAGGAAGTGAAGTGTAAGCCATGTAGAAATCTGGGGGAAGAGTATTGTAGGCAAGAGAAAGAGCAGGTGCAAAGCTCTTGAGGCAAGATCTTGTTCAAGATCAGCAAGAAGAACGTGGCTAAACCAGAGTGCAGGAAGAAGAGAAGGCCTGCAGATGAGTAAGAGAGGTAGTCCCTGTGGGCCATAGTGAGGACCCTGGGTGGTTCTCAGAGAGTAGTGGGAAGCCCACGAAAGAGACGAGCTGAAGATGGCAGCACTCCAGCTGCCATGTTGGAATGGGGTGGGGATGCCAGGGTGGAAGCAGGGAGGCAAGTCTGACAGCTATGGGAGTGGTACCCGAAGAAATGATGGTGGCACAGACTGGGAGGTAGCAGTTGGGATGCTGACAGGTGGTCCTGGTTAAATGTTGAAGGAATTAATGATAGGATTTGCCAGTGGGCTACATGAGGGAAAGAAAGAAGTCAACAACAACATTTTGATCTGAGCAAGTAGAAAAATATGTTGTCCTTTGCTGAGATAGGAAAGGGATAAATTTGAAAGAAAATGCCCTGAGTTTGGTTTGGCTGGCGTTCCAGAGCCCAGAACTGGGATGGGCATGGGTGGGGGGTCTGGACCATAAGTTGCCCTTCTAAAACCTGAGCTAAGGTTTTGCATCGTAGGTGAGGAGAAGTATGGAAAGCTGGGGGATGTGCCAGAATTAAATTAAGTCCAAATGGATTCTATAACAGATAAGAGCAAGTGAGCCAAAGGCTGGAAGAGGCAGGAGTCTTCTCAAGGAGCCTGAATGGGAGCCTTTGAAAAGGCAGAGAGCTACGAGGGCCCCATCTGTGAGGAGTTTGGGAGAAGATCAGAGAGTAGGAGCAGTGAGCAAGGCCTCCAGAAATAACTGAGGCCTGACCTGAGCTTCTGCGGAGGGGGTTGAACTTGGGATACAGAGGGAGAGAGGGAAAGAGAAGGTCCAAGAAAGACAAATGAACAGAACACAGAGCTGGAAGGGTCACGACTGGACTGAAGACCAGTCTGAAGATAGGAAGGCGATGGTATAGGGGATTGGGCTGGAAAATGAGGATAGCTCTGCCTGATGAAAGCGTCAAGCTGAGTAGAGGAGTCTGATGGAAATGTGCAGGAGCCATCAGAACAGGAACCAGCAAGACAGCTATGGAATGAGTTGAGTGCTATCACTTCCCTGGTGTATCCTTTCTCGGTGATCTGAAAGTAAAAGTAACTCACTCTTCACCTTTGTTTTCTCTCCCACATCTTTACCGTTCTAACCATAAAACTTGCACATTCAGTGCTAAGCAAGGGGAAGACTGGCTCGTAGTTAAAGACCAATTTTCTTTTGTTTTTTTTTTAAGATTTTATTTATTTATGTGACAGAGATAGAGACAGCCAGCGAGAGAGGGAACACAAGCAGGGGGAGTGGGAGAGGAAGAAGCAGGCCCACAGCGGAGGAGCCTGATATGGGGCTTGATCCCATAATGCCGGGATCACGCCCTGAGCCAGAGGCAGACGCTTAACCGCCATGCCACCCAGGCGCCCCTGAAAGACCAGTTTTCTGGAACGATTTTTCCCAATAGGACTGACTAAAGTTCCCACCATAGTACATCGTTCTGAAGTGTTTACTGTAATGACTAGAACACTCAGAAGTTCGTGTCTACACTAATCCCAGGATACATGTACTTTAATAGGTAATCTTTCCCAGGCAGATGAGGCATTGACAACACATAGAAATATAATAGGATATGTAATAACATTTATAATAATGTATGATGATACTGTCCATGTTACTAAGTCCATAAGTCCAATATACTTATGAACATAGTGTTACTTATATTCATGATGCTATATAATTTTGATACAACAAACATTACAAACAATACTATCAGGTTAGCTAGAAGACATTTCTTTGTATGATGTCAAAAGTTAGGACTGGAATTCTCTGTTCATTACCGTACTAGATCCTTTATCAGTTTTCATGAAAAAAATTACTTTCTCCCATTGAGCTTTTCATAGGTTGACAGAATGTAATCCAATGTCATATTGATCGTCAGACCTCTTCTCTGTTTTTAATAGTATTCTTTTTTCTCAAATGATAGCCATTTTTGTTTATTTATGTTTTACAAGTAAATTTCCCATGAAAAATATTGTAACCAAAGTAATTTGATTTACAGATTAGGGACGACTGGCCAGGATATGACTTGAATTTATTCACATACCCACAGCACTATTATGGAGAACTGGAGTATGTCCTCATACCTCATGGCATCATTGTGGACAGGTGAGTGTTATTTCTTGTGTTGGTCTTGGTCCTGCACTGGCTGGCCCCCTCTTGTGCGAATCATATAATACACTTTATGACACTGTTCCTGAGTCTCTCTTATATAGCCGTAGACCGAAATTTTATAGGACAGAGAATTTGGAATATAATGAATCTCTGCTTTAACTGAACTGTTTACCTGGACACTTGTTCTGGGGAAATGATAAGAATATATACCTATACATATATACACACACACGTATATATGTATATATGTGTGTGTGTATATATGTATATGTATATATACATATATATTCTAGAAATAGTTCTATATATAGTGTGTATATATAGCATATATATTCTAGAAATAGTTCTGTGCAGATATTTTAATGTATTATAAATATATTAAATATAATATATTTATAATATATTAAAATTATATATGCAGATATTTTAAATATATATTAATATGTTATAAATATATAATATATAAATATGTTATAAATATATATAAATATAATATATTATAAATATATATATAACTCACAGACTCTTGAGTTAACCAGGGATAATTAACAGGTGAACTTTGCTTTCATGGGACACACCCCTGCAGCCCTGGCTTTTCCTGCAACTTGGCATACATCTCAAATCAAGCAATGTATCACAGATCAGCCAGTCTGTGCCCGGTTATGGTTTCCAGGCAGTGATAATGTTTTGGGAGTAGGCATATTTTCACTTAAAAATATCTGCACAAAACTATTTCTAGAATACTATTTCTAGTTCTTTCTGACCTGTCTATATAGAGATCCTTTAGCTCCTTCCTCGCCAGTTGGCTTTCTAAGAGCCAACATTTTCTAGCCTGTTCTAAGCCTCTAAGTCAGCATTTGTTTCTTGGTTTTCAGAGAGCACCTTTTTCTTGAGCTCACCACAAGCCTCAGGATTTAAAGGTCATACCCCGTTCACAAAACTGCCTAATGCCCAGACTATTATCATTCCATGTACCTCTCTGTTTTCTTGTACAAAGATCAAATACTTAAGCCTTCACATTCACATGGAAAGCAAGCCTCACAGTGCACTCCCAGGAACATAAAGATTCTTCAGACAACCAGAAATGGGGGTGGGAGAGGCAATGGGGAGTAGGAGCAAATTGAAACTTTGGACTCCCCACGCTACCCTTTTTAAGAAACCATAGTACTTCTGCCTCTATTTTTACAAAATCTATTATGGTCTTCTGAATTAATATTTAACTTCGTGAAACAAGTCCTTAGCCAAAGTAAAGTTTGAAAAACACTGGACAGTTACTATACCCAGGATATTATCTTTCCATCAATTCCTGTCTATAGCAAAAGGAAATTTCATTCTTTCACTCTAAGATTTTTCCACTGGGTAAGACTTGCATAGTGCACGTCCTCTCAAACTATAGTATGTTATTAAAATAAGGTCTAGTTTGGAGTTTCTCATGGCCTAACATGGCTTTCCATGAAATACAAGTCCCAATCCTCAGAGGGAACAAAATTTTCTGTGATCAAATAAACTTGGGAAATTTTGCATCTCTCAAATGGCCAAATCTCCCTATTAGCAATTCATATTGAAGATACGGAAATTCCTGCAAAAAAGAAAAAAAAGAAAGAAAACTGCTTGACTTTAACAATTAAACCAACTTTGGTTGTGCGGTGGAGTCCCTGTGTTCAGCTCACCTCTTAATATCTTAGAGGCATTTCCCCTTAACACTGGTTTGGGAACCCCCTGGTTTAAGCA
>NW_023211672.1:0-568 GCF_002007445.2 Ailuropoda melanoleuca
TTTTTTTTTTTCTTTAATCAGGCTTATCTTAACAAACAAATCAAAGCACATGTAGTCAAAAGTCCAAACACTCCCCACTGCAAGCAAAGAGGAACTCTGAAGAGGACTGGCCTGTAGGAAAGAGCAGTCAACCACAACAGCAGAGTGCATACCACATACACCAGAAACACCTCCTTGAGCATCAGACCCTGGACAGTGCATGACTCCTTCTTAATACAGTATTATTCTCAGGAGCAGGAAACATAACAAGCTTTTACAAGATGCAAAAGACAGAAACCTAGACATAATGATAAGATGGAGGAATTCTCCCCAAAAGAAAGATCAGGAAGAAATCACAGCCAGGGATTTATTCAAAACAGATATAAACAATATATCTGAACAAGAATTTAGAACAACAGTCATAAGAATACTAGCTGGGCTTGAAAGAAGCATAGAAGACACCAGAGAAACCCTGGCTGCAGACATAAAAGACCTAAAAACCAGTCAGGCTGAAATAAAAAGTGCTATAACTGAGATGTGAAACCAACTGGATGTAATCACAATGGGGATGGAAGAAGCAGAGGAACAA
>NW_023211673.1:0-568 GCF_002007445.2 Ailuropoda melanoleuca
AGTTTCTCCTAGCCATTTGGTCAGGGGTGTTTCTTCAGATGATTCTAACTGCAAAGAGAACCTGGGTTGGAGTCTTAGCCTCGAGTTACTATATGTGACACTGGGGAAACTATTAACCTCTTTGTGCTTCAGTTTTCTTACTTGCAAATTAGGAATAAACACAGTGCCCATCGTGTGGGTTAAATCATTTCTTATTTATAAAAGACAGAATTGTTTCTGACATACAGCATCATGTACTTATTAAATAAATACCTTTTAATTTAATTAAAAGTATCCAAATAAAACACAAAATTGTATATAAATATAGACAGACATATAATAATTGGGAAATCAAATATTCCCAAGATTGGTAGTTATGAAGATCTCCCATTAGAAACAGTGAAACTGTCATAGTAAGGCTTCCATGCAGTGTCTGGACCACAGTAAGTGCTGGTGAATGTCACCTCGAAAGACCACAGCAGCCAAAAATTCTTTATCATTCCAATATCTTCTGCTTCAGTTTTTTTCTTTAGCCTACTTACTCCACATAATCTCAGATATGTATCCCATGTAATCTTAAATATGTCTT
>NW_023211674.1:0-568 GCF_002007445.2 Ailuropoda melanoleuca
AGTGAATCATATCAAAAGTTTTCCAGAGGCACCTGGGTGGCTCAATCGGTTGAGTGTCCGACTCTTCGTCTTGGCTCAGGTAATGGGCTTGGATCATGGGATCAAGCCCCATATTCAGTGTGAAGTCTGCTGGAGATTCTCCCCCTCTCCCTCTTCCTTCCCCTTCACTCTTCCCCCTGTCCACCCCCCCAAATAAATAAATAAAATCTAAAAAAAGAAAAAGAAATTTTCCAGTGTCTTCCAACATCCTTCCTTATTATATGGAGTTTGTGGGTTACTTTTTAAAAGATAACTCCAAACTCATTTGCCTCTAGAATTAGTTGGAAATATACCTACAAGGTCTGGTGGCTTGCATTATAAAATTGGAGTCCATAAAGCTTGAAGCTCCAGAACCTACCAAGATCTGAATGCAAAGTTTCACTAAACCAGAAATACAGGCTGAGGCCAATGCTGGAATGGGACTCCACTATTTCAGATTGTTTTCCTTTAATACCACAGAATTTTCCACCTCAAGGAGTAGCCAGGCAGCAGAATACATTCATACATTAAATATTTTGTAACATATCCT
>NW_023211675.1:0-568 GCF_002007445.2 Ailuropoda melanoleuca
TCTTCTCCTTTTTAAGGCTGAGGAATCTGTCTTGACTAAATCCCTTGGGTTCTTCAGAGCATTGACTTGTGGTGGAGACACAACCCCTGATATCTCTAAAAAGTTACTTTCCCCTTTCTCAAAAAAGATGATGTTTATTTCTTTAATATAAAACCCTGGACTCTGCACTCCTTGGCTTCATGACAATTTTGTCAAAACAATTAGTAATTTCAGACTTCTGTCACAAAATCAGGGCTATGACTTAAAACATCACTATAAAATATTTGTTCAATGTAAGAGATATTTTATGCGCTATGATCCAAGTTTAGCACCTTATAGAAGTTGCCTGATTTAATTTTTATAAAAGTTCGTTCTGTGAGGAAGCACTAGTGTGAACTCCATTCCCCATGGAGAAATGGGGCTTGAAGAATTTAGTGAGCTTCTCAAAGTTACCGTTGCAGAAAGGGATGGGTGCTAATTGTATTCTGTCAGGTTGCTCCCAGGTTTCAATCTCTGTGCCAGTGGTCCCAATCAGAGGTGGTCCTTTCCCCTGGGCATATCTGGCACTATCTAAGAGATGCTGTTAAAC
>NW_023211676.1:0-568 GCF_002007445.2 Ailuropoda melanoleuca
CAGAGCTTAGTCATTGCTTCTCTGTTAGGGAAATTGCTAATGAAAGAGGAAAAAATAAACAGGGAAAGGGATGTGATAATGCATATTTCAACAATTTGCATTTTCATAGAGTTATGTATAAATATAGCTTAGTTGTCTTTAAAATTATTCCCACATAGTTAAACCCTATTCTTAATTCAATTAAGTATGTCAAAGTTTCATGGTCTTCCATGATTACATCATGACCTCCTACACTCAGTCATTCCACTCACTAATTTAATCTGTTATTGTCTGGCCATTCAGGCAGACTCATTCACTTTGTGTGCAATTACACCTTCCTCATGGGTTATAATCAGTGCTATGGACTGAATGCATCTCCCTAAAACACGTATGTTGAAGCCCTAATCCCTACTAGGGTGGTATTTGGAGGTAGGGCCTTTTGGAGGGGCTAGGGTTCAATGATGTCATGAGGGTGGGGCCTTCATAATGGGATTAGTGTCCTTATACCAAGAGACACCGGAGAGGGAGAGCCCTCTGTCTTCCTGCCACGTGAGGACACAGCAAGGAGGCCGCTGTCTGCTAGCCAGGA
>NW_023211677.1:0-568 GCF_002007445.2 Ailuropoda melanoleuca
GACAGGGAAGGCTAGAAGATCAGCAGAGAGAAGAATGAGGAATGAGGCTCTCACTAAGACAGGGAAGGCTAGAAGATCAGCAGATTTGAGGAGATGGGAATCAGTTCTTTTTTCCATGTTAATTTAGAGAGCTACATTTGGTATTCAAGTGGAGATATCAAGAAGGCAATTATATGTAAGAATCTGAATCTCATTGGAAAATCAGGTCTAGAAGTACATATTTGAGAGTTACCACCTAAATGGTATTAAGGCCATGCAACTAGGTGATATCTTTTAAGAATATAAATACAGAAAAGTAAAGGGTCTAGGACCAAACCCTAGGGCTCCAATATTAAGGGTCAAGCAAAAGGACAGCCAACAAAAAAAAATGAGAAGGTGAGCCAAGAGATTGTTTTCAGTTTTTTCATGAAGCAAAGGGGATGATTAGCAGTTTGAATGCCAGTGAGAGATGAATGAAGTGAAAGAGAAGTGCCTGTTGGATTTAAAATATGGTGGTCATTGCTGACCTTAAGAACAGTTTGACTGGAGTGGTAGAGATGGAAACCTGAATGAAGAGTGTTAAAGAGAG
>NW_023211678.1:0-568 GCF_002007445.2 Ailuropoda melanoleuca
CACCTACCCCCCACCCCCCACCCCTCCCGCCAGAAGTAAGGCAGAGGGTTATGCTCACAGGGGAACTGTCTGGCTGGCTGCCTGAAGAACTTAACTAGTGAGGATACCAAGATTCGCACTCCATCGTGTTTCTGGGACCAGCTGGATGCATCAAGATTATGGATACTAATTTCACAAGTTAAAAAGTGAAGCTTCTTTGTTTTGTTTTGTTTTGTTAATTCTCTGTCCAAGCAGCCTGAGTGCATAGACACAGTTGAGGCTCCTGTGTTCATGTTTCCACAATGTTGGCCACACCACCTCTGAGGCCAATTCAGGGGGACCCAGCCAACTTAGACTGACAGTTAACACAGCATCTGCTTTCTACACTTAGGACCTAACTGAAAAACAGTGAGTAACAAAACAGCTTAGCAGAAATACCTCTATCTTTAACCACATATAATTTCATTAGAATTAGCATAAAATATTTTACACATTTCCTATTTTCCAAGACAGTTATGTCAGGCTTTTACCTGGAAAACTATTCTGCAAGCTGCCCTGTGTCTTGTATCTTCATATATAATTAATACAA
>NW_023211679.1:0-759 GCF_002007445.2 Ailuropoda melanoleuca
CACCTTTATGAATCTATCCAATAGAAATTAAGGCCTTATAGTTTATTTAGAATTACTTATAGTGGCAAACCTCAGAGACAAGATTAACATATATCAATAAAGGGATAGTTTGATAAGTTATGGTATACTCATCGTATAAAATTATACGGTGATTTTTTTANAGTGATTTTTAAAAATGTTAGATCTTCCTTCTTTCATGTGCAGAGATCACACTTAAACTACACAAACCTGACATACTTTAAAGTAAAAAAGTGAGCCATAGAACAAATACAGAGAAACAAACTGAGGACTTCAGAGGGGAGGGGGGTGGGGGATTGGGATAGACTGGTGATGGGTGGTAAGGAGGGCACGTATTGCATGGTGCACTGGGTGTTATACGCAACTAATGGAGCATCGAACTTTACACCGGAATCCGGGGATGTACTGTATGGTGACTAACATAATATAATAAAAAATCATTAAAAAAAAAAGAAAATATGAATATGTATTAGGAAACGAATAATGAGGAAAAACAAAAACAATTATTAAATAAAAAACCAGAAGTTAAATATATATGCACACACATGCATGAGCACATGCACACACGAGCATAAACCAAGTTGTGGAAGGTTCTACACTGGGCTTTTATCCCTGAGAGTTAAGAAGGGATTTTATAGGGTCGCCTGGGCGGCACAGCTGTTAAGTGTCTGCCTTCGGCTCAGGGCGTGATCCTGGCGTTATGGGATGGAGCCCCACATCAGGCTCCTCCACTATGAGCCT
>NW_023211679.1:791-973 GCF_002007445.2 Ailuropoda melanoleuca
CCTCTCTCGCTGGCTGTCTCTATCTCTGTTGAATAAATAAATAAAATCTTAAAAAAAAAAGAAGAGTTTATAAGAAAGTTATCAATTTTGTCTTTCCATATACTTTCATCGTTTCTCTTCATCAAAGGAGCATACATTATTTTGCAATTTTAAAATATTTAATTAAAAATAATTTGTTGTGT
>NW_023211680.1:0-568 GCF_002007445.2 Ailuropoda melanoleuca
CATAACGCCGGGATCACGCCCTGAGCCGAAGGCAGACGCTCAACCGCTGTGCCACCCAGGCGCCCCCCAATAGTATTTTTAATACTCAAGTTGATTTTAAAAATTATGTGGAAATGCAAAGGATCTAGAATATCTTTGAAGAAGAAAGAACACAGAGGTTCCAATAACAGATAACAATTCCTTTAATGAAGCTAGATTATTTTTTAAAATTATTTTTAAAACCAATATTTTAAAACAATTCTTCTTTCCTTTCTTCATTCCTTCTTTGTCTTTTCTTCTTTCTTTTAGAATGATGGAGGCTGATTGTAAAATTTGGTAGGAAAAACAAAATGCCCAAAAGCTAAAGACAGTCTTGTAAAAGGGGAATGAAGTCACAGAAGTTACACCACCAGATTTCAGGACCTATTAAAGCTACAGTAATTAAGAAAACATTGTCCTGATTTGTGAAGCCCCTAAGGAAATAGAATGGATGTTCCTCTAAAAATTAAAAATAGAAGTACCGGGGCGCCTGGGTGGCACAGCGGTTGAGCGTCTGCCTTCGGCTCAGGGCGTGATCCTGGCGTTATGG
>NW_023211681.1:0-568 GCF_002007445.2 Ailuropoda melanoleuca
TGAGTTTGTCTTCTTGGAGCATACGCATCCACTTTCTACATATTAGGATAAAGATTAGAGCATGCTAGAGATTTCTTTTTAACACTGGCAGAAACAAATATGGAATTAAAAATTTGTTACAGCTAGCCTGGTGCCTGGGCATTCAGTATCTACGGTTGAACTGGATGTTTGCCCATTAAAGGGAGTTTACATCCACAAGGGAAGAATGGACCTAACAGGCATACCCCAGAGACTGCCAGAGGAATCCAGGTCCACGACAGAAGTCAGAGATTATGCCTGAAAAGCACGTGCGTTTCCAGGGCCTCATGGATGCTGGATGGGGAGACCATCATACACCCCAGGGAAGCAGCCAGCTTTGAGAATTCAGGGTGTCTACAGATCGTCAGTGAAAACATTTGTCTTGATGAAATTTCATTTTTCTATAATTCTCTTTTTCATCCTTAGAAGGAAATTTCAGCTCTCAGAACTGAAACTTACTCCATATTATATCATCTCTATTTCTACGAGATAACTTCCAGATTGGCTGTCAACCACTCTGAACAGAGGGTCTGGGCCATTTGGGGGGGGG
>NW_023211682.1:0-9826 GCF_002007445.2 Ailuropoda melanoleuca
AATGCATCTATACAATAAGTATCAACATCAAAACTTTTTTGCTAATATCAAAAAAGTGAAAACTAGACATTATCAGCCTCCTGGCGAAGGAACACAACAGTACGTCTATCTTGCCAAAGGTACTGAACCAGAGTCTGATTAAGCCTCAGATTCTCGCTGCCAATTTAAAAACACACTGAACTGCACTGTGAGCACACAGTCAGCAAAATCCACTGTGGGAAATCGTTCCAGTCAAATGACCCAGATTTCCCAACAAATAAATGGTAAGAGAAAGACAGGGATTGGGCAGGGGTGTGGGGCCTGTACAGGGCAGGAGACTTAGAAGACACATCATAGGAAGCGGAGGTGGATCAAGCTAAAGGGTCTAGGGCTACACATTTGGCTGACAGACTGAAGGCAAGCAAGAAGTAGTCCCTACGAAATTAGGATGGGGTTACTCTGGAGGCACGGACAAGGGGCTGTGAGTGCGGCTGGGCACATGGGGTTGGGAGGAGCTTCTGGGGGTAGCTGGTAAAGTTTTATGTCTTGAACTGGGACGCGGTTTCAAAGGTATTTGCCTTACAATAATTCACGAAGCTACACCTCCCCCGAAAGAAGAGCAGGTAGGATCAAAATTTCATTTCGGTCAGCCAGTTAGGTAGGAATTGGTGATCTCGGTGAGAGCTGTTTCAAGACAGGGATGGGGCAGAAGTCAGGTTGCACAGCTTGAGAAACAAATGGCAGGCTTCGGAGTGGACAGAGTCTTGACTCAGGAGTCTCAGTGCCTCACATGAAAGATCTAGGATTCATACCTGTTAAACAAGGTTACTCTTGGGAACTGGGAGTATAAGGAAAGTGAGGAGGACCTTTCATTTTATGCTTCATATACTTGGACAATATTTTCTTTTTCTTTTTTTTTAAAGATTTTATTTATTTATTTGACAGAGATAGAGACAGGCAGCGAGAGAGGGAACACAAGCAGGGGGAGTGGGAGAGGAAGAAGCAGGCTCATAGCAGAAGAGCCTGATGTGGGGCTCGATCCCATAACGCCGGGATCACGCCCTGAGCCAAAGGCAGACGCTTAACCGCTGTGCCACCCAGGCGCCCCAATATTTTATTTTTCAACATTTATGTTACTTTTACTATTTTAAACTTGTAAATGTTTATTTTTTAGAAGGGCTTCATTTAAAAATAGGAACCTGGGTGGAGAAGAGACAAATCAAAAGAGCTCCAAATAATTTCCGCAGAAGAGTTTATTTTACAGAGATACGTCACCTTCAGGGAGGGGCGTCTAGATCCCCACTCCTTAGGTGTGGGTTGCGCATGGTGACTTCTTTCCAAAGAGGACAGCACGGGAAGGGGGGAGAGAGTAACTTCCAGGGGAGACACCGCACAGACACCACCTCAGCTACGTGATCCACGTCAATACTGACAGTGGTAAACCACGTTCACAGTGCGCACCCTTGCTACGATGTGAGGACCGTGGAGCTTTCCCTCTGTGCCCTTCCTCCCCAAAACTAGTAACCCCGTCTGATCAAATTCCAGGAGAGGGGCATTCTGTAACTAAAACTGTCAAGGTCATCGAAAACAAGGAAAGTCTGAGAAAGTCACAGCCCACAAGAGCCAAGAAGACATGACAATAAAATAATGGGCATCCTGGGTGGGATCCTGGAACCTAAAAAGGACAATAGGTAAACACTAAAGATAATGGATTTTAGTTCATAATAATGTATCAATACTGGTTCATTGATTATAAGGAGTGTAGCATACTAACGTAAGATTAATAATAGGGGAAACTGGGTACAGGATGTAAGGGAACTTTGTACTTACCTTCTCAAGTTTTAGGTAAAGCTAAAACTATTCTAAAGAATAAGTCGATATAAAAATTCAAAAAATAAAACTAAATACACAAACCCTAAAGGCCGCAACACCACAGTACCTTTACCAAGTGCAAGCTGAGGTGGTGAGTTTCTTATAGTAAATACAGCCGAGCAACTGGCTTCTATGTCCCTTGCTCTCACACAGAGAGCTTGCATCAGTCAACAGACCACCTAGAAGACTCTCGTAGACCAGAGATCCAGTGACCACACTCAGAACCCAACCATGACTCTGGCATAACAAGCTATTTTCCGGCATTCTTCAGCACAACAAAACAGGGAGCAAAAAATATGTTACTCATGTGAATCTGAAAATATGTATGGCAAGCTGAGGAGAGAATGTTCTTGGATAAAACACACCGGGTGCCAGCCATCAGAACTGGAAGAGTCTAAGCAAAATGTGCATTTATAAACCATTTCCAGAGAGGTCTCATTTCTAAACATACAACTGATACACTAGGCCAAAATTCCTTCTGTACCATCTCCTGCGTCACCTCCATGCCACCGAGTCGAACTGCTCCTCTGTCAAGCATCCACTGCAGCCCAGCTATTGGGTGTGCACGCCCACAGCCCCCCAGCCTATGCTTCCCACCGTCCTGGATTTATTCTCCTTGTAGAGTTACTTCACAAATGCATGTTGTATTTCAACTGAAAAGTAAATTCCTTAAGACTGAGGAAGGTGAAATGGGAAGAGAACGAACATTCACTGTTCGGTGCCTTTCGTGTGAAGCGCTGTCTGAGTCTACACAAATGTCTCACAAATCCCTCACCCAGTCCTCACGGACATCCACGTGGCAGGTATTATTAACCTCTTACAGACGATGCATATAAAGGTCAGAGAGGCAAAGCAAGCTGGTAAGACGAGAAACTCAATCGCCCGTGGAGTCACCTGAATGGCTCCACGGGGCCCAGGTTTCCTCTATGACCGCCCGTTCCTACACCCTCCGCAGAGCGCTCACAGTGCTGCAAGCAGACAAGACATGCCCATGCATTTCTGACAGGAACCAAGCTGAAGGATCGAGAAGTGGGTAGTGTCATGACCATACTTTGCTAATTATATTGTATGACCGAAGTCTGGCCCTGTCTGTGACTCCGTGATTCTTAATAAAGCAGCTGGTGAACAAGCATGACCATCACAGGTGTGGACATCTGTACCACACGCTGCACCACTAACCAGAATACTAGGAACTTTCTAACATGCTCTACCCGTGGGGAGAAAAAGATTTCAGATTGTCAATGATTTCTTAAATTGACTCGGGAGGCTAAATTAAAAAATGGTAACCACGGGACTGCATTTTATATCCTTTTCCCTGAATGGGAGCAAGAGGTTTGATAAGCATCTTACTGTACTGCCTATCACTTACTGCATCCTTAGGAACCATACGCATACCTTAGGAATCAGCAGTATTTCTGCTCCTGGGAGAATCTATAATTGTTAGCTGAAAGAAGTATTCAAGGCTTATGTTATTTTCCTTTCAAAATGGTTATAATTTATATTGCCTGCAACCTCAAATAAAATTTTTTGCTTCAAATAATACAGAGAGAGACTCAAAAATTTACTGTAGTAATTTCAGACTGAAGTCAGCATTAAAATCCCTAAATTGTTCTTCATCCTCCTTTCCTGATATCTTAGTTACATTTCTGTGGCAGTACTTACAAATGCCAACCACGAATTTCCTTGTGTGTCATTTGCACGCTGTAAAAATAAAACGAGAGGGACTAAGTGGTCAAGTACTGATGATCACCAAAGTCNGTACTGTATGGTGACTAACATAATATAATAAAAAATCATTAAAAAATAAAAATTAAAGCAAGTGCATCCACTGCCCTTAATAAGCAACAAAGTCTGCACTGTGTCTCAGGTTCACGACAGATTACAGTCTTGAACTCTACCAGATTACTCTTTTTCAAAAATAAATACATGGTTATGTTAGACCATTGCCTGAGGGATATGAGATCCATTCTAAATTTTAACTCCAGATCAGGCCTGTCTGTTTAAGAGCTGGATATTTAGATTACCCACAGTCTCCCAAACCCTGGCTCTTCTTTCTATCATATTCTCTACAACCCATCTATCACCGAATCCCATCCATCCAATAGCTCTCAAATCTGGCCCTTCCTCTGCCCTCTTCCTCACCACAGTCAGGGTGCAGGCCCCACCATCCCTGCCCTGGATGACTATGTCAAGCAGCTCCATCAACACTCTCTTCCCACAGCCCCCTCTCTAGTTTATCCTTCTCACGGCCACCAGAATTCACTAATCTAAGCAGCGTTTCCCAGTCTTAAAAATATCCATTGATTCCCTCATTCCTTATAGAATACTGGGGAGAGATCCCATATTATGAATTAAAATCATATGTAATTTATTAGTCTCATCTCTCTTTCACCATATGGATCGGACTCTAGGAGGGAAAGGAAGACCCTGTCTCTTTCGTTCACCTATCTCCAGCAGTAAACAGCAAGCCTGGCATACAGTGGGCTCTCCACAGCCACGTGGATTAATGACAAAGGGACTGATTCTCCTTTAGCACCACCAGCACAAGATCAGTATATAAGCACCATCAATGAAGCAAGTAACTTTACGTTGCTTTATCAGAAATAGGAAAGCTCTATGTAACGAAGGCAGGTAACTAGTTAAATAAAATGCAATTAATGCACTGAAAAGACTCCAATTCAGGAAAGCAAGACAGAATAAATCCTAACTTACAACAAAAGCATTAACTTTGGGGTCTTATATCACTAGCCATGTAACATCTATCGCCCTACTCCTGCTTGACCTCCCTCTCTTCACACACGCATGCACATGTGTTAGTGGGGGAAATTTTCCTAAAAATATAACTGGACAAGAGAGATGTTAAATTTCTGGTGATTTTGAAATTTGGGGGGAAAATATCAGAATCTTTTTTGTTGTGGTTCTGGATGCCTGCAAGGGGAAAACGGTAAGTAAAATATCAAAATACTTACTTTTTCTAAGACACTTGATATGATTACTTTGTTGATTTAGAAACATAAAAACTATCTTAGTAATATTGGAAATGTATTCTTATTTTTATAAATCCAGAGACATTAAAGGAAAAAAAATTGAGTAGCGAAGAGAATTTTGATGAAGACCATTATAATTTATGATTTATCATATCTGGGTATGATGGTAGTTTTACTTTCTATCTTGAAATGCATACATCTCTACTTTAGGGCTAATTTTGTTCGTTTGAATGCAAAGCCAGAGATACCCAATTTTTTTTTAAGATTTTATTTATTTATTTGAGAGTTAGAGGGGGGATGAGCAGGGGGGAGGGGCAGAGGAAGAAGCAGACTCCCCGCTGAACAGGGAGCCCGATGCAGGACTCGATCCCAGGACCCTGGGATCATGACCTGAGCTGAAGGCAGACGCTCAACCGACTGAGCCACCAAGGCCCCCCAAGACAGCTGCTTTTTTAAAAAAACCTACTGTAATCCTATGCTGTACATAAAAACTATTTCTAAGGATGACAATAACAAGCAGGAAAAGCAACATGAGTAAAAGAATCAAATAAGATGTTATCAAAACATGATTTTTTCCCCCAAGTAACCAGATTCAAGAAGTCAATGTGAGATGAAAAGAAAAAACTTCAAGAGTCACAAGATAAACTTTTCTGTTTTCATATCTATATCCTGAGAATAATACCAGGTAATAAAGGATGCAAAGGACAGCAGGCTAAGATCAAGACATTCAGGACCTGACTGTCCTCTCTGCCACTCAAAGCTGTGTGACTTCGGGGAGGTTACTTTTTGAGACAGCTTCCCCAACATTCTGAACAAATTTTGCTAAAGACAGCAGTCCCTTAGTGTTCATGTCTTGAATTTACCTCTCAGGCAGCCTCAAAGGACTTCAATTTTGTGCAATAAAAGGTGGAATGCAGAATGAGTGCAGGATTGAAAGAAGGAGCAAGACCAATGTAAGTTCTTGAGAAAAATAAAACCAATAATTAAAAAATACATTCAGTGCGAGGTAGAGATACATATTACACAGGTACCCAGGGGAGCACGGCGAGGGACTGGAGCTCCAAATCAGCCTGAGTAAAGATCATGGAAGCCCAGAGTTCCTTTTGGGAAACAAAAGCAAGCTTGTGATTCTGGAGATTCAAGCCTGAAGCAATGAGGGGCAGAAAACTAGTAGGTAAAGTAGGCAGAAGTCTGGTTTTAGATGGCCCTTGTGTTCTCACTGAGATCTCCGTGATTGGAATGTCACAGGCAAGTCACCACATATCAGCCCTTGATATCCTTCAGATGCAACCTCTTGGCTCGGATGCTACAGAACTAGAAAAACAAACAACACAAAGCATCCAGGAAACAACCGTGGATACACAGAATAAACTTGGCCCACACCCTCGCACTCTAGCCCTGAAAGGTAGCAGAGGGAAAGTATCTGAGTGTCAAAGGCAAGGCAGCGACACATTCACGGAGGGGTTAGGAGTGAGGTTGAACTTCGGGGGCCAGAAGAAATTCTGCAAGTCTGCCCATCGAGAAAACTGGTTTGATGATGGTACCTCTCCACTTAGAATGTCACACCCAAGCAGAGCATTCCAATAACCACAGAAAGGCCAAAAGTGAGCAGGGAGGACATCTTATCCATCTACCTTCAATTCCAGTTCCTGTGTAGGACTCAACACATAGTGGGCTCCCAAAACGGCAGCACTGAGTGTCGTCGACTAAATCCTGATCCAATTCTGCTCCCAGTTCACAATGTAACTCAAGGTGCGTTAACGTGCCCTTTTTCTGGAACTTTCATTTCTCCTCTGTAAGGTGGAAATGATACTAGCATCTGCCTCTAGGGGTTGTTTCAAGATTAAATGAGATAATGCTTATGAACACACCATATGATATCTAAGATAAATTATCTGAAGGTTGTTTTTATAGTGCTATTTTCAAATAAACACAAATATTACTATTTTAGTGTCTCAAAAGCAGTACAAAATTCCTTGTTAAAGTTCTTCTATTCGTTTAGTAAGTAATCCAAATTGTAAGAATAAGCATCTTTTCTCTATATCATTAAAAGCTATTTTCATTTGGAAAGAAAAAATGCAATCGCTCCCCATAGACATTATTGGTTTTCCTTGGGGAAAAAAAAAAAGGTGTTGCTCACTTTAACTGTGAGCAGTGGGAAGCTAATAAAGTGTCTTACACTGTGGAATATACTTACTTTTTGTTGAACAGTTTTTTTGTGGAAGGTGGGGACAGTCACACAAAAGAAAAGATTTAAACAAAGGAATGATAGCACAGTATTTTAGAAATTTTTAGGAAATAAAATTAGCAGAAGTGTTTATGGGGAACGAAAGAGTAGAATGAAGGAAGGGGTCAAAGACCCATTTCTAGCTTGAGGGACTGGGTATTTGATGGTGCCACCAACTAACATAAATAATACAAATGTATTCACGGTGAGATAATGTATGTTGCCTTTGGCGTACCTATTTGAGGTGCCTGTGGGAAATGTGGAAATTGCCAACTGCCAACTGGATAGAGAGTCTGAAAGGCATGGTATGGAGAGGCAGTTTGGGGTATCATCATATACAGCTGGTTCTTGAAACCATGAAGTGGAGTAGATCACACATTCAAACTATATAAAGTAAGAAAAGCAATAGGTCAAGAGTAAGATTTTAGGAGCACTTATATTTTAGAGTTAGAAGAGCCATGGAAGATGGGCCCATGAAAGGCACAGAGAATAAATTAATAATAGACGGAGCATTAAAGATATTTTGTCTCTGAAGAAAAGTAGTTTCAAGAAGTGCCCAAAAGTAGGAAATTCAGCAAAAAGGTTCGATGAAGGTAATCCTGGGAAGAAAAGTGGCAGGTGTGGCAATATACTCCTGGGATCTTTCCAAACTGCTACATAAAAATACAGCAACATAACGAGGTGACAGTTTACCCAGCAATGCCAAAATACGAGGGGTGAGGGCCAACCACCAAGAGCCACAAAAGCCAAGTATTACCCATCTGTGCCGGTGCAAATGGTGAGAAGCCATGGAGAGACTGGCCCGAGAGAAAAGAACTGCAAAAAACCAGGAGGTACGCCCTGAAAGCCTGGCAGACCAATGTGAGAAGAGTGGCCCAGAAGCTGCAACACGTGTGACTTCTTCCAGGATGGGGACAGGAGGGGGGGGCAGAACACAAGACCTGAGGCAGGATCTACAGAGGCTCAGAGTCCAGACCCTGAGCTTTCACATACAACCCTCCACTGCTCTGCTCAGGACAGAGCCCGCTGAGAAGACACTTGTTAGAACCACATCATGACTGAGCACAAGAGGAAACCAGCATCATGGAAAGAGAAGATCCAAATACAAGCGGTGCAAGAAAAAAGAAAATCTCAGAGAGCAAGCTGCATTTTCTGCATTACAGTGAACGACAGGAGAGGGAGCGCTGTGAGCTTCCTTCTAGGTGTTCAGAAGAACTACACTCACACACACGCGATTTCTACAAGAAAACGGAGCTTAAACACCAAAACAACATCCCTACAGGCAACGAAAAGTACACGAGAAACACATACTCAAAAAACAGATGAAAACGCTACTGTACTATTTTGAAATGGTCTAAAAGACATGAAGGAACACAAATCAACATTAGAAAACCTAAGGTATGAGATGACAGAACTCAAGAAAGTAGCTGCATGACCTGACAACGTGTACATGGTGCAATCGCAGACACATGGGATGAGTAACAGGATAGCAAAAGGAAAAAAAAAATTTAGCCTGCTTCAGTAATCGTGAAGGACAGTATCAGTATTACCATTTTATGTGTCATCTTGGATGCAGCAAAAGTGTGGTTATGGAATGTTCTAATTATATCCTCCTGTTTATCCTTGGGAACCAGAATTCTTAGTTATGGACAAAAGTATCTACTGATATAACAGTAAAGAACCTTACAGGCCTGAATTTGAATCGGAAACGCTGGTATGAACTCGTGAGGTACCTGCCTCTTATCTATCTAACCACATACATGTATACATATATTTTTGAGTATAAATATTTACTTACTACCTAGAAACAATGACCAGTTGTAACAAGTACCCCTAGTGCCCAGATTATGGACATGAAATACCATTTCCCAGGAAGCCAGGGCTCCTTGGAAAAGGACTGCAAGTGTGGGACAAGAACACACAAGATAAGCTACAACATTTTGATACACGAGGCTACAAGGATGCTATCGAAGACAAGTAGCGTCATGTTAAAAGGATTCAGAAGCCAGACTGAAAAGGCTGCCACTGGCCAACGATGGGACAATCTGAGTTCTAATACGGGTAAATATTGTAACGGAGGAAACCTATCAAATATGTTTAAATCTACGAGTTCAAAATGACATTAAAAAGATAACACCTATGGATGATAAGGAACCAATTCATTGTCTTGAAAACTGGGTGTATAAAATGAAAGAGCATTTTACCTTCAAGGGTTTACCTTCCTTTCCCTGTCTGAACTGTGCCACTAAGTAACTAAATAGGGAATGAGTGAAAGGCTTCCCTGGTAAAATTATTCTAACAAAAGAATGAAATAAAAACCTCACAACTCCAAGGGATTAATGCATCTATACAATAAGTATCAACATCAAAACTTTTTTGCTAATATCAAAAAAGTGAAAACTAGACATTCTCAGCCTCCTGGCGAAGGAACACAACAGTACGTGTATCTTGCCAAAGGTACTGAACCAGAGTCTGATTAAGCCTCAGATTCTCGCTGCCAATTTAAAAACACACTGAACTGCACTGTGAGCACACAGTCAGCAAAATCCACTGTGGGAAATCGTTCCAGTCAAATGACCCAGATTTCCCAACAAATAAATGGTAAGAGAAAGACAGGGATTGGGCAGGGGTGTGGGGCCTGTACAGGGCAGGAGACTTAGAAGACACATCATAGGAAGCGGAGGTGGATCAAGCTAAAGGGTCTAGGGCTACACATTTGGCTGACAGACTGAAGGCAAGCAAGAAGTAGTCCCTACGAAAT
>NW_023211683.1:0-568 GCF_002007445.2 Ailuropoda melanoleuca
CCAATCAGAGGAAGGCCTGAATAGAACAAGACTGGCCTCCTGGAGCAAGATGAGATTGTCCAGCAGACTGCCTTCCATCTTTACATGTATCAGAGGCTCTCCTGGGTCTCCAGCCTGCCGACCGACACTGCAGATTCAGACTTGCCAGCCTCCATAATTGTACAAGCCAATTTCTTATAATTTAATAAGGATATTAAATATTCAAGTATAAATAAGGATATTTTATAAGGATAATTTAATAATTTAATAAAAAATAAATATATTTATATATATCTTTTTTTTCTCTAAAGAGTCCTGATTAATAGAAAACTTAGAGCCAGTCAGCTACCAGAATGGAATCTTACAAAATATAAAATGTTTGATAATCAAGGGTGACTTCCTATCATCTTTACCATATTTTATTGACTAGAAGCAGGTCCCAGGCCCTAGTCTGGAAGAGGGGGATATACAAGGGAGTCATACAAGGTTATATAAGGGGGTTATAGAGGGTATCAACGTCAGACCACAGGGATCTCTGAGGCCACCTTAAAGTCTGTCTGCCACATCCTTTATACCTTTAACTGAAAAA
>NW_023211684.1:0-568 GCF_002007445.2 Ailuropoda melanoleuca
AAAAAAAAAAAAAAAGAACCTCATATCCACCCGGGGAGCGCACCTGCTGTACAAATAATCTTCCACCCACACCCCAATCTTCCACCCACACCCCAACAGGGGAGCAGAGGAAGGAAGGACGAGAGCCCCCTTGCGTTAAGATTGAGTTGTTGCAATCAGCAACCCACAGGATTCATGGAGTCCCGGCTGTATGACAAGCGCCCTGGGAATTCAGACAAGCGTTGCACACACTGCACGCCTGTAAGAAGCTATAGTCTAGGGCTCAGCAAATTCCCTGTAAAGGGCCACAGAGTAAATATTTTCGGCTTTACAGGATATACAGTCTCTGCTGTAACTACTCAGCTTTGCCATTGCAGCCTGAAGGCAGCTGTAGGATCTTCTAAGAAACAGCAGTGATGGTATTCGAATAAAACTTTATTTCTAGACATAAATATTTGAATTTTATAGCATGTTCTTGTGTCACAAAATATTTTTTCATGTGTCACAAAACAATACTCTTGGGGCGCCTGGGTGGCTCAGTCGTTAAGCATCTGCCTTCGGCTCAGGGCGTGATCCCGGCGTTCTGGGA
>NW_023211685.1:0-568 GCF_002007445.2 Ailuropoda melanoleuca
TTCTTCCACCCCACCGTGCTGTCTGAGAACTGAACAAGATCCTAAGAGCACATTCCCGATACTTTCCCTTCTGAGGACTCACTCTCCAGCTAGCACCAGCCCCACAAAGCACGACCACTGAATAAGAATAGGATTCAAAAGTATAAGTGTTCTAAGTCCCTACAATATTTGAGACACAACAGTGTGGGGTGTGGGTTGTAGGTATTCTAGTCATCTAACAGCTGGAGATCTTGCACAAAGGACCCTAAAGGTTAGACCATAGAGAGACCAAAGTCATAGAACAAAATGCTTTCATTTTCTGAGTCAGCACTTTATGGCTTTTGGTCAAAGGCCACTGGAATATTTCTGAAATTTATGTCTCCAATATATCCATAATTTCCACCATGTGTGTCTCCAATATATCCACCATTTCTTTTACCTAAGCTACTGCAGTATCTCCCCATATGTGCATCTGCTGTCTCTATCCCGTTGTCCGCAAAATATAAACATGATCTCTCCCTCTCTCTCTCTGTCTCACTCTCTCTCTCTCTCACACACACTCATACACACACACACACACACACACACA
>NW_023211686.1:0-568 GCF_002007445.2 Ailuropoda melanoleuca
GGCAGCTTATGCCTATTCTTTCAATAGGACACAGTCTGCATGTTCTTAATTCAATACAGCAGCTGTGGTTCCCCAACACTCTTGTCTACAAGGATGGTTTCCGGGATGCAACCAGTGCCCCCCTCTAATGCCTTGGAGACAAGAATGCCTCACTCACCTCCTCACCCAGGACTCTAGCCTCTCTGGGAAGGAGCTGCTGCTTGTTGGTGTTCTGTAGCTTTGCTTGGGCTGATGCCAGGTGTTGCCAGGAAGACATACCCTAAATGTTCAGTGCTGTAAAAGGTCAGACTCTTGGCAAAGATGAAACAGTAGGAACCAGCCTGGGGAGTCCCAGGTGTGTGTATTTCCTATTCTTCTCTAAACAAGACTGAGCAGGGTGTCAGGCCTGGTTGGGATGAGCTATAATCATATGGGAAAGTATTGGGTTGACAACAGGGGAGCTAACGTGGACAGTAGGGTTCTGCCTCTTTCCCCTGGTTGGGACTGGGGGTGGAGCCTATTTGGTCCTGGGAACCAAGGACAGTGCCCCTAGGTTATTGCCAAAGGGGAGACCAGCTGCTGGGCACAG
>NW_023211687.1:0-568 GCF_002007445.2 Ailuropoda melanoleuca
GGACCCCTTTTTCAGCTGGTCCCCTGAGTCGAGTTGGATAGGTACCAGACCAGCCTGAACATCCACGGAATGAGCCTGAGACGCAGGAAGATACATCTAGATCTCTACAAATGAACATCTCCAGCGCTGAGTATTGAAACCGCGCACAGATATCGGAAGATAAACGGAAGGGGGAGGGAGCCGCTGCGTTCGGGCCCGGGAAGCGATAGCCACCTGCACCGGGAAGCTGGCGGACTCGGGGACCAGCACCCGCGAGAGAGAAGACTGAGACCGTGAGTGGGGAACGCGCGAACAGACTGAAACGGAGCTCCGGTGTGCTCACTGGAACCAGACTGAGACCAGGAGCTCTGGGAGCACAGGGGCGGCTGGCGGCTGGCGGTGTTAGAAACACAAAGGACAGAGATGCGCCGGCCCTGGAAGTGAGGGCAGGGACGCGGGTGTGGGGCGCACATCCCGGGACGCTGCAAGGTTGAGCAGCACAAACAGTAACAGAATTCAAGTGGCCAGAACATCAGTGGAGAATGGTCCGCGATCCCTCTGTTCTGAGACAGAGGCTGAGATTCGGCTA
>NW_023211688.1:0-568 GCF_002007445.2 Ailuropoda melanoleuca
ATGGGGTGCCTCTTGTATGAGAAGAGTGGGATGTGGCCTCCAGGCGATGGCTCTCCTTGCTATTGGCTTCAAAGGACTCCATATGTCACTCTCATAGCCTGTGAAAACAATGTCTAACACTGGATTTATTAAAACAAAATCTTGCTACAGGAGACCCCTTTGCAAACAATTTACTCAGGAAACCAAAAGAGATTGTTCTCCTCAATACCGAAGGTCTGGGCCACCAAGGAAGGGACATCTCATCCGATGGTGAGCAGGTCTGCCGTGGCCCCTACACAATGAGAACGCTCCGCTCAGCATCAGAGGGACCGTCCAGCTCCCGGGTTCCTCCGGCCCCGGGCAGCCCCTTCCAGTAGGCCCGGGAATCCAGGCTCGCTCCTCGTGGCATGGACATTCCCATGGCTACTTCTTCCTGGTCATGCTTCAGGGGAAGGTTCCACGCCTCTCTGGGCCACGCCAACACAGGTGGCTGGGCAAGGCGATGACCCAAATCCCGCTCCAGCCTCGGGCAGCTGCTTCTGGGGGGCTCATTTCCCCACGAGCACCGAGGAACCAGCCCCACCCACAC
>NW_023211689.1:0-568 GCF_002007445.2 Ailuropoda melanoleuca
CTTTTCTCGTTGTAAACTTCCAGGACATGCCTTCGTTCTTCTTTTCAGTTATACAAAGGTCCTCTTGTGTTCAAGCGGTCTCTTTCTTTCCCCTTCACTCCTCATCTTTCCAGAGAGAAAGGCCCACGTACCTTGTACCTTGCTATTGCAAGCTGTCAAGAGTCATCTTCTCTGTGCTGCCCCATCTCTCTACAATGGCCTGCAGCATTTTTCTGTTGTCTTGGTTGGTCTTTATGGGCGGGTTTTACAATCCCTTTGTTGGAGGTTTGGAGCCGAGGTACAGAGGCTCAGTTGCAAGGCCTGGAGCTGGCAAGAAGCACAGCTAAGCCAGTGTTTTCTGCCACATCTGCTGTCCCCTTATCATGACCTGCTGTATCGTTCTAATCTTTAGATATGCTGGCTTTCTTTTCTGATTTCCCCCAGTGGAACTGAGAAAGGACTGTAATGCTCTTCATCTCTTTTGGCAGTGTTGGCTTTTGCTGCCTTTGCATTAGACTAGTGCAATACTTTTTTCTTAATTCACCAGTGAACTACAAGAAGAGCTGATTCAAGAGTAAGCTTTTTTTTT
>NW_023211690.1:0-568 GCF_002007445.2 Ailuropoda melanoleuca
CTGAAAGCAGAGTCTGATGAACATCTCAAAGCAGGACCACGTTTTGCCTTTATGGAACTAACATATTCCCTCTTGTCCCACCCAGTGGAAGAGATGTTCCCACATTCATGGGCTTTTGGGTGCCATATATCTAGACCTATATCTACAGCTAAATCTGTGTTATTGTCTATATCTCTATCTACTCCCTCTCATCTGACATTGGTTTCCTAGATCTCTCCAGTCTTTCCCTCAAAGAGCCTCTTCATATTCCATAACTCTACTCCCTTCTATCAGTCACCTCCTCTAGTCCTCGTAGGAGAGAAGAACCATAAATCCTGGGCCCCTTAATATACCTGAAAAACCTTAGCTGTTCAGAATTTGGCCTCAGGCTAATGGAAACTTTCCTTTACACAGATTTTTCTAGTACCAGTTAGGGCACGGGTAGGATAAAGGAAATAATTATGCTTCGATTAATGTTCTTTTTATTTACTAGAAAGATCTGTATGTGGTTCTCCTAAGATCTTAGGTTATTTTTCTTGCCACTTGGATTTATTTTCTTCCTAGGAAAACAGAGGAATTCGTGGGACTT
>NW_023211691.1:0-3681 GCF_002007445.2 Ailuropoda melanoleuca
CACCCCCCTCCCCTCTGAGGCCCTCAGTTTGTTTCTCAGAGTCCACAGTCTCTCATGCTTCATTCCCCCTCTGATTGCCCCCCCTTCATTCTTCCCTTCCTTCTCCTACTGATCTCCCTGCTATTTCTTATGTTCTATAAATGAGTGAAACCATACAGTAATTGTCTTTCTCTGCTTGACTTATTTCATGTAGCATTATCTCCTCCAGTGTCATTCTTGTTGGCTTTGGCTTTTAGTTGTAGAGAGAGTCAGATCATTTACTGAGGATCAGATTGTGCCTCTCCCTGGTGATGGCTTTTCCCCCCCAGGCAGGGATGAGAGTGAGCTCTGCGGGCTGGGGCCTGGGCCCCCCTCATGGTGGGATGCCTCACCCAGGGGCCCCTCGAGCTCTGTGAGCTGCGTGGCTGGTGTCCCTGCATCAGTGGGGAAGTTAGTATCGTTTTAAAGTTATCCTTCCTGTTTGTTGTGTTATAATGACTGTGAGTCTGACTAAGGCCGTGATGAACAGTGTCCATCCGTGCTCGGCACATAGGGCAGCGTCTCCCGAACTCTGTTCCTTGGAACACTCAGAAGACCATAGGCGGCCAAATAAGTTTGGAAACTGCAGCAAGCTGTATGTTTTGCTTGAAGGTTTACAGCAGATATTAGTCTTTTAAAGACTGGGAAATTCCTGCAGGGAAAAACCGTTTAGCCTAGCAGTTTCTAAATTTATTTGATCACGTGACACTTATTTCCAGTAACATTTATTAGTTCTCAATTCTGTAGGAACACCTTGAAAAGCCTGCTTCAGAATAAATTTGTAAGAGTGGAGCTACTGGGGCAAAGCACGGGATTGCTTCGAAGGCTTAAATACTAGACCAGATATTTGATGGTCACGGCTGGAAACCCCATCCTTCACCATGTTCCAGGAAGGGTGTTCTGGGTCCACGCTGGCCTTGGACGCCATCCTCCCATACCGGACTCTGTCCAGCCCCCTCCCAACCGAACGTGTGCAGGCGGAGCTGCAGAGGCCGGGGACTGCGGGAAGTCCAGAAGGGTCTGTTGTTGTATTTATAAAGAAGGTTGTGTTTCCCTCCTTGCTCAGCCATTGGGGTGGGGGGGGTCTTTCATTCTGCACATCCCGGCCCTGAAGACCCAGCACTGGCAGGTGGGGGGAGCAAGCAGGGAGCCTGATTCACCATGACTCGACCCTGATCCACCCCATACTCCTCCTTCCTGCCGTCCTCAGGTGACCAGGAGCTGCAAGTGTCAGAGTGGGGCAGTACGGGACTGGGGAGCAGAGGAGTCCTAGGTGCCCACCACGAGGTAGAGTCCATGGCTTGCTTGTCGGCTGGCTGCCTGAGCTAGGACCAGCTGAGGCTGGAGCCTTTCTGGTCGGTGTCCTGTCTTGGCTCCTGTAGGTCTCTCCTCTTCGGCTGTAGGCCTGTTGAAGGCAGGACTGCTTGTATTTTTCTACCCCATGGAGTGCCCTTGAGCCCTGCCTGGGAGCACTGGGATAGGCCTGGTGTATATGAGTAAATTGAGTCACCGGGGCTGAAGTTACCTGCCACTGACCAAGCCTCAAAAGTGTGGCCCAGTACTTGTTTTTTGTTGTTGTTGTTTTGTTTTTTTAACATAGTGTTCCATGATTCATTGTTTGTGTATAACACCCAGTGCACCATGCAATACATGCCCTCCTTAATACCCATCACCAGCCTGTCCCAGTTCCTCACCCTCCTCCCTTCTGAAGCCCTCAGTTTGTTTCCCAGAGTCCACAGTCTCTCATGCTTCATTCCCCCTTCTGTTCACCCCCCCTTCTTCTTCCCTTTCTTCTCCTACCTATCTCCCCACTGTTTCTTACAATCCATAAATGAGTGAAGGCATATAATTGTCTTTCTTTGCCTGACTTATTTCACTTAGCATAATCTCCTCCAGTCCCGTCCATGTTGCTGCAAATGTTGGGTAATCATTCTTTCTGATAGCTGAGTAATATTCCATTGTATACATGGACGACATCTTCTTAATCCATTCATCTGTTGAAGGGCATCTCGGCTCCTTCCATGATTTAGCTATTGTGGACAATGCTGCTAAGAACATTGGGGTGCATATGGCCCTTCTCTTTACTACGTCTGTATCTTTGGGGTAAATACCCAGTAGTGCAATCGCTGGATCATAGGGTAGCTCAATTTTTAACTTCTTAAGGGACCTCCACACTGTTTTCCAGAGTCACTGTACCAACTTGCAATCCCACCAACAGTGTAAGAGGGTTCCCCTTTCTCCACATCCTCTCCAACAATTGTTGTTTCTTGTCTTGTCAATTTTTGCCATTCTAACTGGTGTAAGGTGGTATCTCAGTGTGGTTTTGATTTGAAATTCTCTGATGGCTAATGATTTTGAACATTTTTTTGTCTGTGTTAGCCATTTGTATGTCTTCATTGGAAAAGTGTCTATTCATATCTTCTGCCCATTTTTTGGTTTGAATATTTGTTTCTCCTGTATTGAGTTTGAAATATTCTTTATAGATCTTGGATAACATTCTTTTATCTGTAGTGTCATTGGCAAATATCTTCTCCCATTCCATGTGTTGCCTCTTAGTTTTTTTGACTGTTTCCTTGGCTGTGCAGAAGCTTTTGATCTTGATGTAGTCCCACAAGTTCATTTTTTCTTTTTTTTCTCTTGCCTTTGGAGATGTGTCATGAAAAAAGTTGCTGTGGCCCATGTCAAAAAGGTTGCTGCCTGTGTTCTCCTCTAGGATTTTGATGGATTCCTGTCTCATGTTGAGGCCTTTCATCCATTTGGAGTTTATCTTTGTGTATAGTGTGAGAGAGTGTTTAAATTTCATTCTTTTGCATGTAGCTGTCCAATTTTCCCAGCANTTTCCCAGCACCATTTATTGAAGAGACTGTCTTTTTTCCACCGGATGTTTTTTCCTGCTTTATCAAAGATTAGTTGCCCAAAGAGCCGAGGGTCCATTTCTGGGTTCTCTATTCTGTTCCATTGGTCGATGTGTCTGTTTTTGTGCCAGTACCATGCTGTCTTTGTGATCACAGCTTTGTAGTACAGCTTGAAATCCGGCATTGTGATGCCCCCAGCTTTCTTTTTCTCTTTCAAGAGTTCCTTGGCGATTCGGGGTCTTTTCTGGTTCCACACAAATTGTAGGATTGTTTGTTCCAGCTCTTTGAAAAATGTCATTGGTATTTTGATCTGGATAGCATTGAAATTGTGGATTGCTCTGGGTAGCATAGACATTTTAATTAACTATGTTTATTCTTCTGATCCATGAGCATGGAATGTTTTTCCATCTTTTTGTGTCTTCTTCAATGTCTTTCATCAGTGTTCTGTAGTTTATAGAATATAGATCCTTTNAATATCTTTCAAAAGTGATCTATAGTTTCTAGCATATAGGTCCTTTACGTCTCTGGTTAAGTTAATTCAGAGATAACATATGATTTTTGGTGCTATTGTAAATGGGATCGATTCCCTAATTTCTCTTTCTTCAGTCTCCTTGTTCATGTATAGAAATGCAACTGATTTCTGAGCATTGATTTTGTATCCTGCCACCTTACTGAATTGTTCTATAACTTCTAATAGTTTGGGAGTGGATTCCTTTGGGTTTTCCATATAGAGTATCATGTCATCTGCAAAGAGAGACAGTTTGACTTCTTCTTTGCCGATTTGGATACCTTTGATCCCTTTTTGTCT
>NW_023211691.1:3828-3965 GCF_002007445.2 Ailuropoda melanoleuca
TCAAGTGTGGCCCAGTATTAAAAATATTTGTGTATTGACAAGGTCAAGCACTTTTTAAAAAAATACTGTAGTTTCTTCTCTACCCTTTGATATCTGTGAATTCCTAATTAAGAATTATTAAAATATTAAAATAATTA
>NW_023211692.1:0-568 GCF_002007445.2 Ailuropoda melanoleuca
AGAGAAAATTAACATAGACTGAGCAGCTTATACAGATGTACCAAATAGAGAGGAAGTTCATGACAAAATGCTCAACTGCGTGACTGCTGGCTCTGATGTCGAAATATTCCATGTTCACTTGTGACACCATATGTATACACCTGACATGGTTTCTAACACGTTATATCGTTTGTGTCCATGTCATTGCCCTGTAGGCTGTCAGCTCTTTGAGGGCAGAGGCTATGCCTGTTCTTCTATTCTAGCGTGTAGAATAGCCCCTGTTACAGTAGGGATGCTCTGGGAATGTTTGTAGAGTTAACACCGTGGCCCTTTAAACTAGTCTTTATTAACAGAATATTTCCTGCTGAAGAATATGTGTCTTTTCATAAAATGCGCTTGGTGTTTCTGTAGGGCATAGCCATATAGACTATTACTGAGAAGCATTCAAAGAAGATAGAGGGACCATTATATCAGAGGTGTATCTGAACTATTGAAATCAAAAGCCATTGTGAAATACCTAGATATTTACTTTTTCTGTTTTTGCTTTGTTTTGTTTTCCCTGAGTTTTTGGAGTCAAAATGATTGGTCA
>NW_023211693.1:0-1230 GCF_002007445.2 Ailuropoda melanoleuca
TGTACACACTGCAGAAGTGCCATCGGTTACACTTACTGAAACAAATGAAAAATAATGTTAAATAACAGCATGTTGGCTAATAATACCCTAAATATCAGATGACGTCTTGACATAAGTAGACTTTCAAATTCATCATTCATTTCTTCAACAAATATGTGCTGAGTACTGGAGACATAAGNCAGGATCCAACATGGGAAACAGACAAAACTCACAGTAATACTGGACTACAAACTGTGCTAACAGTTATGAGGGAAAACAAGAATTACTAAGACAGGGGCGCCTGGGTGGCACAGCGGTTAAGCGTCTGCCTTCGGCTCAGGGCGTGATCCCGGCGTTATGGGATCGAGCCCCACNATTCATCATTCATTTCTTCAACAAATATGTGCTGAGTACTGGAGACATAAGGGCAAGATTTCCTGTCACAAAGCCTGCCCTCAGAGAACTCAGGATCCAACATGGGAAACAGACAAAACTCACAGTAATACTGGACTACAAACTGTGCTAACAGTTATGAGGGAAAGCAAGAATTACTAAGAGAATATAAAAAGGGGAAGCTATTTAGATTTGAGAAAAGAGTATCAGAAATACTCTTTCCAAGAATTTCACAGGTAAGATCTGAATTTGTAGTCTTTATGTCTGTTCGGCTTCTGAAGCTCAGAATTCTTTTTTAATTTCTAGATCCACATAATGAGAGGCAATGAGACAATCCAAAACTTCTGAGAAAATAATAGGGTATCTGGAAGTACCAAGGCTGATCAGTTAAGACTGTGAAAGACCAGAGGAACAGTAAATAGATGCCTTCAAATAATTAAGCAAGTCTCACAAATATGGAATGCATTAGCTAGCTTCCTATATTTCAAGAACACAGGACTCAAATTGGAAATAAGTAAAATGTTACAGGAGAATACATAGAGAACAAATAAAAGAATGAAGGCATCCAGTAATAGGGCAGCTGCTCCATGAACGACAGCCCCCGATCCCATGTTCCTGCAGGGCCTCACACACCAAACATCTGCCTCAGCCATGATTCCAGCACTAAGCTGGAAGCAGAGTTCAGTTACTCCAGAGTCCAACCCTCTGGCCNGCCCTCTGGCCCAAAGGCCCACCCACATCACTACATTATTAAAAAAAATTGTCCACTCCATGAAATATAATCAGGGCTATGAATAGCTGGTATTTTGTAAGAAAATTTTCTCTTCCACTGAGCCTATGTTTTTGCCCTGGTTCTCT
>NW_023211694.1:0-568 GCF_002007445.2 Ailuropoda melanoleuca
TTAAGATGGCGCCCATTTGACAGATTTGAAAACTGAGGATCTGAAAGACTGAATAGCTTGCTCAAGGTCCATTGGTGAGGAATGATGAGAGGCAGAAACGGGGTCTCCAGCACTACACTCTTAATAATATAACCTCTAAATTCAATGCTACACTTGGCAAGTTATTATGGCTTCTCTCCTGACAATTCGCATTTATACAGCATTTTAAGCTATTTGTAAAATCAATGTAAATTTATGTTTGATGAGTTTTTACAAATATATAACTGTGTAACCACTACCCTATATCAAGACCTCGAACATCTCCAACGCTCTAGAAAGTTCCCCTACACGACTTCTCAGTCAGCCTCAGGCAACCACTCTTTCTGGCACCATAGAAGAATTCAGGATTTTCTGGAATTTTACATCCATGTCATTGTGCAGCATACATTTTTTTTGCATCTGGCTTCTTCTGCTCACCATCACAGTTGTGAAATTCGTCCGTGCTGTTGAGTGGGAGTGGTTGATTCCTTTTTTTCCCCTGAATAGTATTCCAGTGTGTGGATGTACTGTCATTTGTAATACATGCACC
>NW_023211695.1:0-568 GCF_002007445.2 Ailuropoda melanoleuca
CTGGCTGTGTTGCAGATAACGGTGTTAACAAATGGCTTCTCCCAGAGTTGTGTAGTACAGAGCCCTACCAACCTCCACCCCATTCCTCTTGCTATTGTTGTTGTCTAATCAAGAAGATATTGCCTCCTTGTGACCCACCGCTCTTCCTGATTTCTATCCTCAAAACACAGAGTTGCTATCTAGCATTAATTAGAACCAAACACTTTCAGAATCACCTAATACCACTGTGGCAAGTAACTACATCCTTAAATGAGTGTTTCTTAATGCAAATAGACTTCCATCTAAGAACACATGTTGTCAACAGACCATAGCTTAGTGTTTATACAAATATACAGTTTATCCTTAATAATCCAGGAGTTTTTTGTACCTCACGGTCATCTCTCAGAATATAAAGGATTCAGCTTATAATACTCTAAAGTACAGGGTATCAGTTTAAAATGTAACTAGCTGAACAGAAATGTACGGTAGATTCTCTTCAAATATCTGATATGTTTAATTTTTCTTCTGTGCCTCTGTCCTAAAAGTCCAAAGCAAGACATGAAGTCCAGGTAGTTAAAGAATGCAGCTC
>NW_023211696.1:0-568 GCF_002007445.2 Ailuropoda melanoleuca
TCCTGAGGTCACCCTATATCCATCAAAGCTACCAGACTCAGTATCAACATTCCCCACCTTAACGATCGTCTATTTTGAGCGGGCAGCTGTCAGAGTGAAATCGGGATGAAAGGGAAAAGAGCAGGGGTGGTGTCATGTGGTAGAAATAGTTCTGGGTGGTGGTCAGGGCACCTTGGGGGTAGCTATGACCTTGAGCAAGTCACTTCCCTTCTCAGACTTCTCTGTAACGTAAGGGACTAGATTAAATTGACTTTGACGTTTCATCCAGTACTAACATTCTGTGGTTGTCTACGCAACGTGAGCCTTGTTCACCCATAAGTGCTTCCCTCTGGGTCACGAGACCCTTGAGAAAAAGTAAATTAATTTTTTTTTCCTATGGTTTTAAATCTTTCCACATTTTCTCACTGGTCCTTAGAAGAACCTTAACAAGATCCTGAGGGGATCTGGATTCTGTTTACTTTCCATGGTCTCATTTCCACTGCTCTCCCCCACCCCATGTCGGATTTCCTTCAGTTTCTTAATGGATTTTTTTTTCCCTACCCTTTTCCCCCACTTCTCTGACTCCCTA
>NW_023211698.1:0-568 GCF_002007445.2 Ailuropoda melanoleuca
TAGATAGATAGATAGATAGATAGATAGATAGATAGATTTTTCTAAATTTAAATTAAAGCTTCAGGATAGTCTCCAATTTTTGGAAGTTTTAGGTCAAAGACTGTAAACCTTTTAGAGATTAATCCCTACTGTCAGTCTGTTTATCGAAAGGATTCAATCTGATTGCATTCTGATGGCCATCCATTTCACTACTTTTTCTCTTGCTACTAGTACTGGACAGTCTCTCATTAAAATATAGAATATAAAGCACCAGTAAGAGTACCTAATTTTCAGTGTAGAGAACACATGTCTAGGAATTATGGGAGGAAAGTATCAAAATCAAACTAAATTTTTCTATCTTTTTATTGTTAATATCAGATATCATATTGATGCCAGATAAGTTTACAGGACTTGGTGAAGGACTGGTTAGCCAGTGTGGGAATGTACCTTGTTCAGCTTCTTACTGCGAATTTAGTGAGGGATGTAGAATTTCACATCCCCAAACCATAAGATGAAAAATCTCAAGCAGTTATTTATTCTCTACCTGATGACGTACTTACCGTATGTTCCTACTTACAGCTGTCATCTC
>NW_023211699.1:0-568 GCF_002007445.2 Ailuropoda melanoleuca
AAGGACTTATTGGACAACTTCTCATTCTGTGGAATTTATGAAAGTGGTTTAAAGAAAGGAAAGAGAGAGCATAATGGAAACACTGCAGAAGTTAAGAAGCACCTTAAAATGGAGAGAAAAAGTTTTGATCTAACTTAGAACATTCTTTATTAAACACAATATTAAATTCTTTTAAAAACACACTTGTAATTTTCCAAATATTTTTTTAGCAAAAAAAGGGAAAAAGAATAGGTTCAGATGAAGAAAAACACCACTGAAAGTGAAAATAAATTGATACACTGCAATAGAAAACTTTTTGGCCTCCTCAGTGATCATCTAATTGAATTTAACTTCAGCCTGCCTATGTGGCTATTTAATTTTATGATTCCACATTTGAATTTTATTTATTATTTGCATAGAACATCTAAATTTCAAATATCATAAAAAATATGCTCGAATTCTATGAACCAGGAAATTGTTTTTGTCAAAATAGATCTACCCAATCCTGGTTATTTCTTAGGTTCAGTTCACATATTTTATCTGTCTTTCTACCCATCTATGTATCTACGCACCCACCTATCCATCCATC
>NW_023211700.1:0-568 GCF_002007445.2 Ailuropoda melanoleuca
AATTAGTGACTGTGAATTCACTCTGAATCAGGACCATACTAGCAGTCCAATCTCAAGCAATCTTGGCAAAGAATCCCCTGCTGCTGGTGGCCCACCAGGCTGCTTTCTGGGAACGAGGGTCTAACTCTGAGGAGCCATGGATGACTCTACAAGCATGAGTCCCAGAGCTCCTTGGAGCATTTGGTTGACCCCATGCATGGTGAGAGAGAAGCAGTAGAAGGTCAGAGAATGTTCCACAAGGGAGAAACAGTGCCTGAGCCCATTAGAAACCCTGTCTGGGCTCAGAGTATCCTATGTGATTAACACTAAGCCTTGGCTAGTGCCAGGCACTGCAAGAGGACTTAAAAATTTTTGAAAAAGATGCTTCTGGCAATTAGTATCCATAAGGAACTTGGTCTCAGGTCAGGTCACTCTAGCTATATTGTCCTAGCCAATCCGAATGCCAGAGGAAAACTTAGACAATTCTGATGAAGGCCTTCCAAAGCTGGGGGTGGGGAATGGTGCCTGAAGCATGAGATTGGGACAGGTAATTTTCTACTGGAGTCTAAGGGTAGTACTGATTGTATAC
>NW_023211701.1:0-568 GCF_002007445.2 Ailuropoda melanoleuca
TCCCAGAACGCTGGGATCACGCCCTGAGCCAAAGGCAGACGCTTAACCGCTGTGCCACCCAGGCGCCCTGGGAAAGTCATTTTTAAATGGCCTTTGAAAAAGGCCTTCACTCATTTAAACGCCCCCCCGCCGAGTGTGCTCATTCTGGGCAGCCCAGCCAGTACGTGCTGTTTTCAGACCTTTCGGTTTCTGACCATCTGGTAATTAGAACATATTTTTAGAATTTTTATTTCCCTGATACCTGCTAGGGTTGAACATGTCATGCTTTATGTGGTCCGTTTGTATTTCTGCATAGATAAATATATTCTTTGGGGTAGTTTGACTTTTTCTTATTGATTCGTAGGAGCTCTTTATGTATGTTGGACATTAATTATTTGTTGCACATGCAACGTTCATCTTTCTGGCAGTCTGTTGCCTGAGGCTTTTTTCTGCCCTTCTGAATTCTTCAGAACAGCTCGGCTAGTAACCTGACACCCTGTGAATGTGTGAAATGCTGAGGGCAGGAAAGGGGACCTGTTTTCCCCTCAGCACAGGGGTCAGAGGACTCTGGAAACCTCCAAACTTCCAA
>NW_023211702.1:0-568 GCF_002007445.2 Ailuropoda melanoleuca
TCCCTCTCTCTGAGTCTCGGTTTCTCAGCAGATACAATTTTTTAACTTCCATGAGGGTCATGGTGAAGATTCAGTTATATGATGGCATAAATGGTTAGTCCAGGACCTGGCACAGAGTAGGTACCTCGTGAATATTAACTATTATTTTGCCATAAGTCATTATTATTGTAACTAACACAGCCCCTAGTTTACCTCCATCTTCTTCTCATCTCTCTCTCCCCTCCCTCCTTCACTTCTACATTTCCTCCTGGGTTTTCTTAAGTACCTTTAGTAAGAAAGTTATTTCCTCCCCCTAGACCTTTGCACATGCTGTTTTCCCTGCCAGCCTTCCACTCCCCCACAACTCTTTGCAGGCCCAGCCTTCTCAAGTTTTCACGTGTCAGTCTACTTACCGCCACCACAGCGAGAGCTCCCTCCCTGCCCCATTTTTCTTGCCTTAATAATGTTCTGCCATCGTCTTGTTTATTAACACATTTACTTATTTTCAGTCTTCACCAGAATGTAAGCTCCATGAGGGTAGTAGGGAGCACTGGCTGGCATATAGTTGGTGCTCAACAAATAATTTTTG
>NW_023211703.1:0-319 GCF_002007445.2 Ailuropoda melanoleuca
GCGGACCCGCACGCTTGAGACAGCAGACTGAGAAGGGAGCTCCGGGAGCGCACGCAGGACGGCTGGCGGGCCACCTGCACAGGGGAGCAGGCGGACTCGTGGACGGCACCCACGAGACAGCAGACTTAGAACGCGAGCTCCAGGAGCGCGCGCGCAGGGCGGCTGGCGGGCCACCTGCACCGGGGAGCGGGCGGACCGCNGCACTCTGGAAACGGCAGACTGAGTCCGTGAGCCGGGAGCCTGTGCCACCAAGCATCTCACGGAGCTCCGGAGCTCCAGTGTGCTCACTGGATCGAGGCGGAGACCGGGAGCTCCGGGA
>NW_023211703.1:497-719 GCF_002007445.2 Ailuropoda melanoleuca
GAGACGTGCCGGCCCTGGAAGTGAGGGCTGGGACGCCGGGTGTGGGGCGCACAGCCCGGGATGCTGCAGGGTTGAGCAGCACCAACAGAAACAGAGTTGGAGTGGCCAGAACATCAGTGGAGAACAATCCGCTATCCCTCTGTTCTGAGATAGAGGCTGAATTTCAGCCGCTGCAGCTCTCTCAGAAGAGGCATAGCAAACCGCCAGGGAAAGCCGCCAGAG
>NW_023211704.1:0-171 GCF_002007445.2 Ailuropoda melanoleuca
TTATTTATTTGAGAGAGAGAGACAGACAGTCAGCAAGAAAGGGAACCCAAGCAGAGAAGTGGGAGAGGAAGGAGCAGGCTCCAGGTGGAGAAGCCCGATGAGGGACTCCTTTCCAGAATGTTGTGATCACACCCTAATCCGAAGACAGGTGCTTGGTGACTGTGCCACTCA
>NW_023211704.1:313-2226 GCF_002007445.2 Ailuropoda melanoleuca
GAGGGGGGATGGGGATGGGCACCCTGTGAGCCGGTATTTCTGGGCTTTTGTTCTCTGGCGGCTTTCCCTGGCTTTTTGCTATGCCTCTTCTGAGAGTCAGAGCAGCAGCGGCTGAAATTCAGTCTCTGTCTCAGAACAGAGGGATCGCGGATCGTTCTCCACTGATGTTCTGGCCACTTTAACTCTTTCTGTTGGTGCTGCTCAACGCTGCAGCATCCCAGGCTGTGCGCCCCACACCCAGCATCCCAGCCCTCGCTTCCAGGGCCAGCGCATCTCTGTCTTTTGTGTGTCCAACCCCACCAGCCACCAGTCACCAGCCGCCCCACGCGGGCTCCCGGAGCTCCCCGTCTCAGTCTGGTGTCTCGCGGGTGCTGACCGCGAGTCCGCCTGCTCCCCCGTGCAGGTGGCCCTCCAGCCGCCAGCCGCCAGCCACCCTGCGCACGCTCCCAGAGCTCCCGGTCTCAGCCTCGATCCAGTGAGCACACCGGAGCTCCGGAGCTCCGTGAGATGCTTGGTGGCTCACTCTCCCGGCTAACGGACTCAGTCTGCTGTCTCAAGCATGCGTGCGGTTCCGTGGTCTGTCCGCTCCCCCATGCAGGTGGCTACCGCTTCCAGGCGCCCTGACACAAACTCACAGTAAGAATCCCTATCCTTGAGGATGTGTCATATTTCCACCATTATGCGAAAGCTTTTCCCAATATAATTTTCCTGTCATTAAATATTTTCCACCCCATTTTCTTCAACATCCAGCTTCACTATTTGCCAGAGTAAGAAAAAAGATTTTTCAACTTGTCATAATTTTGTAAAATGGTTTGTTCTGACCAACGTTCCATTACAAACATAAAATGATGACAGGCAGGCCACTGCTGAATTTTAACAGAAAATAATACACAAAACTAAATTCAGAGCAGGAAAATTAATTTCACAAGAGAGTACATTACCTTGATATTAACGTCGCCATCATCTGATGTAGGCCGTGCATCATCGGCACCATGGTAAACAGAAAGCCTTTAGACAAAAATATACAACAAACCAAGTTCATTAAAAAGAAAAATTGAGTGAAAGGTCAGCTATCTATTAATTGAAAGAAGTTTCTTGATATAATAAAAATTTGGCCTCTGTTTTTATTACTAAGTTTTTATTTTAATTCCAGTACCATTAACATGCAGTGCTATATTAGTTTCGTGTATACAATATAATGAATCTGCAATTCCAGACATCACCCAGGGCTCCTCATGACAAGGGCATTCCTTACTCCCTATCTCCTATTTCAGCCATTCCCCCACCCATCTCCCCTCTGGCAACCATCAGTTTGTTCTCTATAGTTAAGAGACTGTTTCTGGGTTTGTCTGTCTCTTTTTTCTGTGCTCATTTTTATTGTTCCTTAAATTCTACATGAGTGAAATCATATGGTTTACGTCTTTCTCTGACTTACTTTGCTTAGCATAATACTCTCTACTTCCATCCATTTCATTGTAAATGGCAAGATTTCATTCTTTTCTATGGTTGAATAATATCCCATTGTGTATATATACCACTTCCTCTTTATCCATTCATCTGCCAATGGACACTTGGGCTGACTATTGCAAATAATGCTGTAGTAAACATAGGGGTGCATGTATCCCTTCGAATTGGTGTTTTTGTATTTTTTGGATAAATACCCAGTAGTACAATCACTGGATTGTAGGGCAGTTCTATTTTTAGCTTTTTGAGGAAACGCCATACTTTTTCCCACAGTGGCTGTACCAGTTTGCATTCCTACCAACAGTCCAAGAGGTTTCCTTTTTCTCCATCTCCTGGCCAACACTTGGGTCTTGTATTTTTTATTTTAGCCATTCTGATGGGTGTGTGGTGGTATCTCGTTGCACTTTTGATTTGCATTTCCCTGACGATGAGTGATGTTAAGCATCTTC
>NW_023211706.1:0-1138 GCF_002007445.2 Ailuropoda melanoleuca
AAAAAGGCAGGCTACCATTTAGTGCGTTCATTTCTAAAAGCTTTACAGATAGTACGCCCCCTCACTGCATGTGCCTGAGTGCACTGCTCCCCTGCCCACCTTGGCGTGCCACCTGGAAAGTCTACGTGTCCTGCCGATGCTCTTGGAGTTGAGGTGGGCTCAAGGTAAGGTGGAGCTCCTTCAGAGAGCCCCCGAGCTTAGACCGTCTGCATCCGGCCCAGAAGTTAGCAAGCCGCTCCCAATGTATTGGCCAAAACACTCCCTAAGAGGCACCCTCAGAGGCAGATGAACCCCCAAGGAGCCCAGTGTGACCCTGTGAGCAATCATTAACACAGGGTGGAACACACCAAGACGTACACACTCTGACAACCCACTATAAACAAGCAACTGTCGGCCTGGGCATTGTGAGTTGTCTTGGCTTCTGAGTCTCTGTGGGCCCAAGACATTCTGGGCCTTTCCTTGATCTTGTCTATCTTAAAATACCCGTACAAAATCCAAGACACTGGATTCCCCCACCAGGCCCTTTCACACTCTACCTTGGAAACATCCACCGGCTTGGATAGGAAGTTGGAGGACATGTCGCAAACCAGCACTGCTCCCTTGACGTCAGGGATAAAGTCAAACTCCACTCCGTGCACAGTCTCATTGGCACAGTAATACACATAGGAGGCATCTGGGCTGAGGTTCCAGGTGCTGGGATCTGGAATTTCTATCACAGAAGAAAAGGTGGAGACACTGCGCTTTCATTCCTCTCTCCTTGTGCAGATGGGAATGACCAGGAATGACAGCCCTCCTCTAGCAGTGAAAGGCTGATTCCAAAGTCCTCCAAAGTGAAACCACCCTCTCCATTATATTACATTATAATCCCCATCAATGACATAAAAGGATGATCCATCCCATCCTTTTGATGGTTATTGGGGGCAACTAATCTTCAAGAATGGTATGGTGGATATTTGGTATTTTTCCTATTACCCAGTATCCATCCATCCTATGTCCACTGAGTTCCTTCTTGGGGCTCCAGACTCCCCAACTCAGCCCATGTAGTTCCAGTGTAGCCAATTTCACCTGCAGCCACATGGCTAAATGGGACACAGGTGATGGGAGGCTGTGATTGGGAATGCTTGAGCAAAGGTGTTGA
>NW_023211707.1:0-568 GCF_002007445.2 Ailuropoda melanoleuca
TCCTGGATGGTTTTACCAAAGTCTCCTAATTCAGCTCTCTTCGTTTGTCAATTACAAACGCAGGGATGTCAGGAAAAAGCAGCTATAACAGGTGAACGGAAATGTAAGCTCTAGAATAGCCATGGGGAAAACACGTCTTTGAAAAGCAAAAATTTTAACACTGGGCAAATTCAAATGGGATGCATCATTATTTTTCACTTTAACTATTAAAGTAGATACAGTAAAACTCAATTCTATTAGTTGATTCTGACTTGCATAGTGTGATTAATTGGAAAAAAACCCTGCCTTTCAGGGTATTGGAAAAACATTTAGTAATATAAGCTACTGAATGAACAAGAATAGGAAAGAGAAGATTTTGATAGCTCTGATGTAAAATTCATACAGTATTTGGGTATAAAAGGTATTCTTTTTTCCAGCTTTATTGAGGTGTAACTGACAAAAATTGTATATATTTAAGGTATACAACATGATGTTTTGATATATGTATACATTGTGAAATAATCACCACTATCAACCCAGTTACCATATCCATCACCTTAAAAGGTATTCTTAACGTGCTGAAAAACAC
>NW_023211708.1:0-568 GCF_002007445.2 Ailuropoda melanoleuca
TCTCACTCTCTCTTGGCCCCTCCTCCCCTCCTCTCTCTCTAAAAAAATAAAGTAAAATAAAATAAAATAAAATAAAATAAAATAAAGACAAGTTTTATGCTTCCATCAATCTGCATCAGCAAGCAAACAAGCAACCAACTAATTAATCAACAAGCAAACAATCTGGCAAAAAATAAAGTGCATTTACTGGATCATGAAACTGGGAAATCTAGAGAGAAGGCACTGGACTTGGTCTCATAAGGGCTCTGGCTCCTTTTTTCCACACTCCTCTCGGCTCTCTCCACTCTCCTTCACATTGACCTAGTCTTCTGGCTAGCTGCTGTCAGGACAAGATGGCTGCCCGCAGCCACCAGAACTGCACGCCTCCTTGGGCATGTCAGGAAGAGTAAACCTGCCGCTCAGGACAAAGGTTCTGAGTTTCACACCGATTAGCCCACCCTCTGACCAGGCTAAAAACCATGTACTGATTGGCTTAAACCAGGGGTCCCTCAACCAACCCCTGTGGCATGGAAGATGAGATTACCTGCTAGGGATGGGCAGCTGGAGGTGGGGTCCACTGCACCAAAAC
>NW_023211709.1:0-568 GCF_002007445.2 Ailuropoda melanoleuca
TCTTAACATCTAATTAAAAATATAATGCTTTTTTATGAAAATTAAGATGTTTTTACTTTTATTGTAAGTGGTCTATTTAGCATTCCCAGTATTCTTTTCATCTAGAATATGTTTTAATGTACTTGGATGGTGATTTTATAGCAGAATGGGAATAATTAAAATATAAAAATTAACTTGCTCCAGAGATTACATTATGTGACTTTAGCTTATGGGAAATTGAATATTGCTTAATTTCACAGAGTAAGCACAAAGTATGGGTAATGACATGTTCATTGGTATTCTAACCATGGTTGTTCTCTTGCATTCCCTTGTATCCTAGTCACCTCTCCCTGCTCTGTTCTAAACAACTACATTGGGGAGTAGTTCTGGAGACCCTCGTATTTTGATGAACTTCCAAAATTTGTAGCTTTAGTGAACCCTGAAGAGGTGTACTAAACTTGAGTTGGCAAGAGATAGGTATGACTGTGGGGTAGTGAAGGGTGGTTTGTGACATACAGCAGTAGGTAGTTAAATTGAGTTACAAGGGCTTTCAAGAGTTTTTAACTTTATAAGAAAAGTTCTAAAGGAC
>NW_023211710.1:0-568 GCF_002007445.2 Ailuropoda melanoleuca
TTTTTTTTTCAAGTAACTTGCAGATCTCCATTTCCTTGGGTAAGTTTCTGGAAAATTATCGTGTCCCTTTGGTGGTATGATATTTCCTTGCTTTTCCACATTTCTAATGGCCTTGTGTTAATATCTGGTTATTTGAGGGAACAGTCATGTCTTCCAGCCTTTTTGAACTGACTTTGGTGGGGAATGACTTTCACCTGTGAGCTGCTACAAGCAGGCCAGTAGAGTGCAGAGTCTCTGGATCTGTTGTGGGGGTTCAGTGCTGTTGTCTCCATGTAGCTCTATCAGCTGGGATTGACAGATGTCCCAAACTGAAAGGGTCCTTGGTAGTCAAGTAGGTGTCTTCAGCAGTAACTGTGGCTAGGGCTGTAGGGGTCCTTGGTGGCAGAGGATACTAGGTTCTTCCTGCCCCCCCCCATTGGGGGAAGTTCTAACCAAGAGGATTCTTCTTGGGATTGGACTGGTACAGAAAGTACACTATTAATAAAACTCCAGGCCCAGACGGTTTTCCTGGGGAATTCTACCAAACATTCAAAGAAGAGCTAATACCTATTCTCCTAAAGCTATTTCA
>NW_023211711.1:0-568 GCF_002007445.2 Ailuropoda melanoleuca
TTAAAAGGGGAAAACCCCGCCCCCCCAAAAAAAAAAAAAAAAAAAAAAAAAGCCAGTAACTGTTCACTTTGTTATTAGGCGATGATGAAGGCTTCAACCCGCGTACCTGAGATGTTCCTTGTCCGGCAGCTCTTGTCGGGCCCCTCCCAGGGCTCCAGCTCAGCGGGGGCACCTTTGGGGAGATTACAGTCTAAATGGACAGATGATACCACCCCTCTTACCCCAAAGGGTGAGCCAGGCTGCTGGCCCGAGGTCCTGGGTCCCAGTGGGTCCCTGGTGGCTCTCAGGACCAGTGGCAGAGGGGATCTGTGCCAGGGGTGGACAAGCAGGGAGGTGGGGCCTTCACCTCATCTTTACCTGGAAAGCCCTTGCAAGCCACAGTCTGCATTGAGACATGGGAGTGGCCTTTTAAACACACTTGGGTTCTTGCCGACTGTCAAAGCGGGGCCAGCTCCAGGAACTCTGGTCTTGAAATGCAGCTTCCATTGGGTTAAAGGCTCTGTTTTTGTCTGGGGAGATTTCTAGTTCTCAGCAACCCCCTCTCCCTGCTTCTCCCCACCCCAAGCCC
>NW_023211712.1:0-568 GCF_002007445.2 Ailuropoda melanoleuca
TTTCTACACTCACCTTTGTAAAACCCTTGATTTTTAAATGGTGTCACCATACTCTTTTAAGGAACCTAAGAGTTAATTCCAAATTTCCTCCCACAAAATTGCACTGCCTCTTCCCTTTACCATGATAGATACCTGATGTTATCAAAAAAGACAAAACACATTATCATGACCACAAAAGAACTGGCATACCATTAAACTGGTCCTCGTTGGCTAATTTGGAAACTGATTGAATATATGCTTCAAAACTCTTTGCAACCTCAAAGGGAAGGCAGTTAATTCAATGGCTACTATTGATTGACCCTTGGTTAATTAAAATAGGCAAGAATGGAGAGGTGCAGGGCATCCCAGGTCCATAAGGATAACAAAGAGCTCATGTTGTCATTTGCATGCTTCATCATCTCTTCTCTTACTGCCTTTCTACTCTGGACAGTACACAGATTGGTTACTTAATGCATTTTTCCATCTTGGTCATTTATGGAGTTAAGTTTTTTATTCCTACCTAAGCAAAATTTCAAGTATAGTTGAATTTCAGCTTAACTTTTGAACTATTATCCACATACTGGTTTTT
>NW_023211713.1:0-568 GCF_002007445.2 Ailuropoda melanoleuca
TTTTTTTTTTCCTGCTTTCATATTTTGTAATTCTTTCTTATGGACTGAATGTGTGTATCTCCTCAAAATTCGTAGGTGAAACCCCACACCCTCATGTGAAGACATTTGAAACGTACGGAGGATTAGATGAGATCATGAGGGTAGAACCCTCCCGAATCAGATTAGTGTCCTTACAAGAGTCATGAGAGAGCTCGCTTCTCTTCTCTGCTCTCGGAGGACACATGAGAGGTTCTCAGTCTGCCAAGTGGAAGAGGGGCCTCACCCAACCCTGCCTGCTCCCTGGTCTTGGAATTCCAACCTCCATGTCTGTGAGAAATGAATTTCTGTTGTTTATAAAGCACCTAGTCTACAATATTTTTGTAATAGCAGGCCAAGCTAAGATATTCTCTCCTGCCCAACTCCTTGCTTTCATCTGCGACGTGTGCCATTTCTGGGTCTCTGTCATGTAATGAACCGCAGTCCTCATGACTAGTATTCTATGAAATGGTGTTTTTACCTTCTAGTTAGTTCAGCACTGTAGTCCTAGACCAATGGCTTCAGTTACTGTGTGATAGAGAAGCATAGTGAA
>NW_023211714.1:0-568 GCF_002007445.2 Ailuropoda melanoleuca
GAAAACCAAAAAAAAAAAAAAAAGAAACAACATCTGTAAAATGCTGAAAGGAAACAAAAAAACAGCTAACCTAGAATTTTATATCCACAGAAAATATCTTTTAAAAAGGGAGTTAGGTGTTGTGGTGAGTGCTGTGTGTTGTGTAAGACTGATGAATCACAGACCTGTACACCTGAAACAAATAATACATTATATGTTAATGATTTTAAAAAAGGAAGGTGCAATAAAAAATATTTGTATGCAAAGCAAAGCTGAGAAAATGTATTACCAGCAAACCTTCGTGAAAAGGCAGATTAAAGGCAGTTCTTCAGGGTAAAGGGACGTGATGCGAGATGGAAGCAAATAACACAGGGGAATGAAGAGTGTAGAAAATGGTAAATATGTGGGGAAATACAAAATACTTTCTTTGTTTGATAGTGGATTTAAGACATAATTTACTGTTTAAAGTAAAAAGTCACTAACCATGAATTGTAGGGCCTTAATTCATAGACAAGCAATATACATCACAACAATAGCCTAAAGGGGAAGATAAAGCACATTGGTTTAATGTTCTTTCATTTTATTTATA
>NW_023211715.1:0-972 GCF_002007445.2 Ailuropoda melanoleuca
GCACTTTCTTAAAAAGTTAAACATACACTGATCCAGCCATTCCACTTCTAGATTTGTACCTGAGAAAAAAAATCAAATATATGCTCATGCGAAGACTTGTTCACAGTTGTTCACGGCAGCTTTAGTGGTAATAGCCCCAAACTAGACACAACTCAAATGTTTGTCAACAGTTAAGTGGATAAACAAGTTATAGCACACTCATAATGGAATACATTCAGCAATAAAAAAGAATGAAGTATTGGTACACAGAGCAACATGGATGAATATCACCATTATTATACCGAATGAAAGAAACCACACACACACAAACAGTACATACTATCTAATTTCATTGATATAAAACTTTCGAAAATGTGCATGAACCTGAGCTGACAGAAAGCAGGTCAGCAGTTGCTGAGGTGTGGGAGTCAGGAAGCGATGGGAGGAAGAAATTCCAAAGGGGCATGGAGAAACCCTCTTGAGGGTGATGGAGATAGTCGCTTGATCTACTGATGGTTTCAAGGGGGCATACCTATATCCAAACTTATCAAATGATACACTTTAAATACATTGTATGTTGTCTATAACATCCATATGTATTTGTATATTGTATATAACATCCATATATTGTATGTTAATTATTCCTCACTAAGGCTGCCTAAAAAAAGACCAATCAATTATATGTCAGTGTGTTGTATTCATCCTTCATTCATATTAGTCTATGGATTTGACTGATATGATAATGAACAGAGATGCAGACCCAGAGGTCTCTGAGTCCAAAGGCTGTGCTTTGATCAAGTCACATAATTCTTGTAATCGAAATGTTGGGACTCTTGAACTCATGTCTTTTGGCTCCTAAAACAGTTCTATTTCTATNGAGTTCTATTTCTATTCAATTTTTTTCTATTATTTCATGCTTCACTCTAACTTTTAGTCATATAAATCACACACACATGTATAACCTGAATATAAAAATTTTCACCTATTAGAACC
>NW_023211716.1:0-568 GCF_002007445.2 Ailuropoda melanoleuca
TTTTCTTTTCTTTTCTCTTCTTTTCTTTCAGATTTATTTATTTGAGAGAGAGCATGTGAGCGTGAGCAGGGGAGGGACAGAAGGAGCCAGAGAGAGAATCTCAAGCTGACTTCCCACTGAGTGTGGAACCCGATGCAGGGCTTGATCTCAGGACCCTGAGATCATGACCTGAGGTGAAATCAAGAGTTGGATGCTTAACTGACTGAGCCACCCAGGCACCCTATTTTCTAACTGTTCTCTGTGCTTCAGCCCTTGCCCCTACAGTCTGTTATCAACACAGGAACCACACTAGTAAAGTGTAAGTCAGATTAGGACATTCCTTTCTAAAAAACTCTTCAATAGCATGCTCTCTCACTCAAAGTAAAAAACTGCAGTTTTTACAATGGCCTTTAAGAGTTCACGCACTGGGGTGCCTGGGTGGCTCAGTCGGTTAAATGTCTGCCTTTGGCTCAGGTTGTGATCCCAGAGTTCTGAGATTGAGCCCACACTGGGCTCCCTGCTCAATGGGAAGTCTGCTTGTCTCTTTCCCTCTGCCCGTCATCCTCGCTCATGCTCTCTCTTTCTTGCT
>NW_023211717.1:0-568 GCF_002007445.2 Ailuropoda melanoleuca
TTTTTTATTATTTTGTTAGAAATAATACTATTAAAATACTAGTAGGAACCTAGAGCCCTGAGAGAGGGTTTGTGCTAATTTCTTATTCTGTTTATTAATTCTTATTATCACCACCTTAAATTTTCAAAATCCCCAGTATTTCACAATGCTAGCAAAGCGACACTCACACATGTTCCATGTACATAGTTTTTCTAATTTTTCCACTTAATTTTTCTCTCTTTCTGTTTGCAAAAACAATGACCATGTTCAAAAATTGATAAATTTATTCTCTATTTAGAGGTTAATATTAAAATAACACAATTGGACATTCCGAAGGGTAAATACTGTTTCTGGAGTCTAAAGAATAAATCATTGGTAAAATTAAACTATATGAATTAAATTGTAAGTATCTCTTTACTATGTCTTCATACTAGACTCTTCTTTTCAGATAATGTTTTCTGAAAGTAAAATCATACCCTTTTTTTTCTTGCATATTCACTGAATTTAAAAAGCTAATGTCTTGTGACATATCTGTGCATGTCTTTCCTCACTCCATAGAACTCAAGCACACACACACACACACACACAC
>NW_023211718.1:0-1604 GCF_002007445.2 Ailuropoda melanoleuca
GGAAGCAAGCAAGTGGTGGGAGGAGCCGGGGAGAGGGACAACCAGACTCCACACTGAGCACAAAGCCCAGTGTGGGGTTTGATCTCAGGACCATGAGATCATGACCTGAGCTGAAACCAAGAGTCAGACGCTCAACCGACTGACCCACCCAGGTGCCCCAGAACATACTTTTCCTAAATAGGGACAGAAGGTATTTGAATGTGGAATTTCGAACTCAAAAACAATCCAATCTAGAGAAATAGAAAAGTAACATGTCACCTTTTCAGTGAGGTGTTCCTAACAATACTATACAGATCTTCCTCGACTTAAGACGGGATTCCATCCCAATAAGCCCAGCATAAGTGGAAAATTCCTTAAGTAAAACAAATGCATTTACTACACCTAATCTGCCTAACATCATAGCTTAGCCTCACCTACCTTAAATGTGCTCAGAACATTTATGTTAGGCTGCAGTTGGGCAAAATAGTCAAGAATATCTCTTCATTAACACCTGAATTCTGAAGTACTTAAGAGAGCAAAAAAGGATCAGAAGATAGAAATCAGACAGAGACCAAATATAAAATGTGGCATGTGAGCTCACTAATCCTTAACTTCAAAATTAAGCAGATTTACTCACTCTGACACAAGCAGTCCTGGAAGGACAGGCCTCCTCCATCCCCAGGTGCCAGCCTATCTGCTTTGACTACCGCGTGAGTGATTGCACAGCTAAGAGAGTGGATGAGGACACAAGCCATCAGCAGTTGGCAGCTCCACACAGGCCCCACTGCCTCAGCCTCAGGAAGGGATAAAGAACGCGAGAGGCCAAGAGTCCACTCCACGTGCTGGGCAGTCTCTTTATGCCCTGCAGTTCCACTCTCCACCTCACTCCAACCTGGCTGATCTCTCCGGAATACATCAACTAAGCTCTTGCCCTCTAGATCTGTTGAGTTGGTCCAGAGGGGACACCAGCAGGAGACAGGAAGTCAGGAAAAGAAACACCTGGTATTTGTTCCTTCAGCTNCTGTGGAGTTGGTCCAGAGGGGACACCAGCAGGAGACAGGAAGTCAGGAAAAGAAACACCTGGTATTTGTTCCTTCAGCTCCTTCCCAGCAGGCTTGTATTTCCTTGAACAGGGCCACCGTTCTGTGGGGTAGCCTTCCTGTGTGCCACAGTTACAGGTGTCTCTGGATTCTTCTGGCAAAGCTCTTTCCTACGGGGCCTTCAGACCTGGAGACAGTGCAGGTTTCCCAGAGGTGTTAGCCCTGGGGTGGGTCACTACTTTTGTCAGCTTTACTTCATGCCAACTCTTCTTTAAACCCTGTTCAGTTGTACCTACCTCTTTTTAAGCCCTTTATTTTGAAGGAATTTCAAAATTGTAGAAAATTTTGTAAGTGGATACAAAGAAATCCTATGTTCCTTTATCCAAATTTACCAGTTTTGTCTTGTAATAATTGCTTTATCATATTCCCCCTTCATATGTATATAGGAATATATATTTATAAAATTAATTTTTATAAACCATTTCCCCCATAATAGTTTAGTGTGTCTTGTTTATAACAAACATATTCTCTCATATGCCCACTGTATAGTTATTAAATTCAGGAAATTAAGCATTGAAACATTAA
>NW_023211719.1:0-568 GCF_002007445.2 Ailuropoda melanoleuca
TGTGTGTGCTTGAGAAGGACTCTAACCCTTTTTTAGGATGCCAAGATGAGGGTGTGATCACAATGAACCCTTCACAGGTTGAGACATTTGTAAGAGTGGTTGTCTTTGTTTTTATTATTTTTTTTAAGATTTATTTTAGAGAGTGAGAAAGTATGGGGAAGGGTCAGACAGGCAGGGAGAAGGACAAGCAGACTCTGTACTGAGCTCAGAGCCCCACACAGGGCTCGATCTCACGGCCCTGAGATCATGACCTGAGCCGAAACCAAGAATCGAATGCTTAACTGACTGGGCCACCCCAGGAATGGTTGTCTATAATTCTTCCAAAGGCCTTGGGTTGGAAGCACCAGCAGTCTAGGACTTCTCCTTGCTTCTGTAATACTACGTCCAAACATCCAATGTGCACCCCATGTCCTCACGGATGGACACATCAAAACTGGTTCGTAATTGAAACAGAGTTAATAAGGAGATTCATATGCCCCTTAAAGAGTAAAAACATGTTCAGTCACATGCCCAAAAACCAAGTTAAGCCTATGCCAAGGTTTTCCTTCACCAATCACCTTTGTAACAA
>NW_023211720.1:0-568 GCF_002007445.2 Ailuropoda melanoleuca
TTTTTTTTTCAGAAGCAAATGCTGTGTGGAATACCATGATAGTGGATAGGGCATTCTCTGCACCCAGGGATGGTAATTTGGGCAGTAGCTATGTGTGCGGGGAAGTCAAACCCACAGCCAGAGGATTCCAGTAAAAACACATTCCAGTGAGAACAAAATGCTGCCCCTTCCATGACAGAAGGGATCCACTGTAGTCATCCTGCCCTCAGGTAACTAGCTGTTCTCCCCGAGGGAATGGTGCCATATCCAGGGACTCAATGTTGGTCTCAGAGGCTGGCAGATTGGGCACTCAACAGTAACTATAGCCAGGTCGGCCTTGGTGAGTGGAAGTCATGGGCTGCAGGCAGTGGTTTGGCTGGAAGTTCAAGGACATGCAAGGAACATAATTAGAAAGTTGGTGTCAAGGAAGTCTGGGGAAGAGATAGGGTGGATAGACTCTGAGTGAGTGAAAAACATGCAGTTATTTTTGTTCCATGTGAATGCAAAGGGTCAGCAAGGGGTGGCCTCATCAGAGGAGGAAATTTTACTTAACAAAGGGATAGGATGGCTCTTTATCTGGATATCAGTC
>NW_023211721.1:0-568 GCF_002007445.2 Ailuropoda melanoleuca
TTTTTTTTTTTTTAATTTTTAAAATTTATATACTTCTTCTTTTTGCATGGTCAGTGGGGGGTGGTGGGTGTTAAAATCCCTGTAAGTGGACATTCAGGGCACAATTCCAAACTTCTCATTACATTAGTGCTTGGCAGATGACCAAAGACTTCAAGGGAAATTCAGATCACTAAAGGGAAAACAACAACAACAACAACAACCCCCCAGGAAACCCCCAAACAACCACCACCATGAAACTGTAAGGGAGAATCCAGTGGGGTTCAGAAACAGGAATAAATATCTTCTAGTGGGTTGATACTCAGTGGCACAATTTCATGGGGGATGGGAGTGGATTTGCCAATAACTAACTCTGCCATTAACTAGAGATTTCATTAGGAAATCTCCTCATGTCTAGGGGCTTTGATTTCCTTATCAGAAGACAGTCCTGTTAGGAAAGTCCTCTGATCCACATTTGCTGTCCATTGTGCTGGTCTCCTGTCTTCTGCTGCTTCATGTACAGATGAACCTGGCCTCTTGTCCTTGTTCTCCAGCTCATCCATTCACCCTTATGCAAGGGCATTGCTTCAGC
>NW_023211723.1:0-568 GCF_002007445.2 Ailuropoda melanoleuca
TGTTATTCTAATGCTATGAATATATGCAACTACTCATGCAGAAAGGCTGAACTTCTGGACACTCCCGTCATCTGGCACAAATGTAACCTTAAAGCAGAAGCCTTCCCCATTAAGTGACTTATTAGCAGCAGAGGTGGGGTGGGCCAGGGGAGGAGGCGGGGATGGCGTGATTAATGGGCTCAGATTGCCCTCTGGTGGCAGCAATGGGGAAGTGCGAAGAGAAGGAACCATTGTTCTTGCTCACCTGCCAACACCCACTCAAGCTCCACCCCACGCCGGTGTGTCTGGAGAGCTCTGGACTAGGTGAAAATAATATCAGAATATGGACATAGAACACTCACTGTGCTAGGTAAGCCTTCAAGCTTCTCCTCCCCAACTCCCCTCTGCTGAGACCTACTCATTGGTTTAAGACTCAGTTAAGAGCCTCCTTCTTGTCTCTGACCTTGCTTTCCCAGGCTGAATTAGGTAAATCTCCATGTTCCCAAACTAGGGATGTCGGGGATGCAGCTGTTGAAGCTCGTGCATATTCACAGAGCCCTCCCGTCCTGTGAGTTTCTTCCCAAAATCC
>NW_023211724.1:0-568 GCF_002007445.2 Ailuropoda melanoleuca
TGGTGACCTTGCCAGCTCCAGCTGCCTTCTTGTCCACTGCTTTGATGACACCCACAGCAACCGTCTGTCTCGTGTCACGAACAGCAGAACGGCCCAGAGGAGGATAGTCAGAAAAGCTCTCAACACACATAGGCTTGCCAGGAACCATATCAACGATGACAAGATCACCAGATTTCAAGAACTTGGGGCCATCTCCCAGCTTTTTTCCAGAACAACGATCTATCTTCTCCCTCAGCTCAGCAAACTTGCAAGCAATGCGGGCTGTGTGACAATCCAGCACAGGTGCATATCCAGCACTGATTTGGCCTGGATGGTTCAGGATAATCACCCGAGCCCTGAAGCCAGCTGCTTCCATCGGTGGGTCATTTTTGCTGTCACCAGCCACATTGCCATGACGAACATCTTTGACAGATATGTTCCTGACACTGAAGCCCACATTGTCCCCAGCAAGAGCCTCACTCAAAGCTTCATGGTGAATTTCGGCAGACTTATCCTCGGTTGTAACATTGACTGGAGCAAAGGTGACCACCATGCCAGGTTTAAGAACACCAGTCTCCACTCGGCCCAC
>NW_023211725.1:0-568 GCF_002007445.2 Ailuropoda melanoleuca
CTCTGGATCCTCTAAGGCCAGCTGCCCTGGTATCCACTCAGGTCAGACCAGCGCCAGGTGTCCGCATCTGGACAGGAGGCTCCCTCTCTTGCTGTGGAGGCCAGGCTCTCCTCATTTGCATAGGAGCCTCCGCCTCTTATTTGCAAAATCTCTTCCCAACCCCACCCAGCTGCCAAGCCCTGACATCCACCCAGCAAGCTTCCCAGGCTGCTATAAAAGGGCTCCACTTCCTGCACCACCTCCAAACACAGAGCGAACTACAGAGCTGCAAAAGTAACTGGCTATAGCCAATGAGAAATAATTCCTCTCTCCTGCCTACGCAACACCGCCTGGGCCAACCAAGAGCACTTGAAGGCAACCATCCGCTGTGGTGCCTTAGGGGCAAGTTGAGGAACTCAGACTTGACCAGCCCATTAAGTCCTGTCCAAGAATGCAGGGGATCGGGTAAAGAGAAGTGGGACCAGGCTCAGTTGCCAGGTTGGCACTTTTCCCTCTCTAGCAGACCCAGCTTAGCCCAGTTGCAGCATGACTCTGTGGAATGGTGAGCTGCCTTTCTACCCCCAGCCCC
>NW_023211726.1:0-5561 GCF_002007445.2 Ailuropoda melanoleuca
TGGAGACATGAATTGCTCCTCGAGCAAGCCCCAACCATCTCAGGCCTTGGCAAATTTCCTCCTTAAATGCATCCACGCTGCTGTGTTCCTGAGTGTCGGGGCCAACTGGTAAACTGAGTCCTCTCCACATCACGTTCCACGTGCAACGTGATGTTGATTCTAGGACAAGTCTCAAATGCGCCCGTCTGAAGCTAGACCATTCTGTGGGAATGGCAGTAAATGTCTAGATCTGAGGCGGATGAGAGGATCTGGGGAGGGTGCGGGCATTACCACCAGCACTGGTGCAGAACTGTCAGCACAGGGTGATGACAAAAAGCACATGGACTTTTAGCTGGTTTTATTACTCCTTTAAAATTCTCTACAGACAGTGCACCCTTGTTGAAGACTCCTGGGATGGACGGCTCCCACCCTTGGTAGGCCATTCCTGGAAGGACCAAGGAAGGAGTCATCCAGTGATGACCTATGAGCAAGATGCCACNCAAAGAGGAACCTATGGTCAACAGGTGTCCCCAAACCTGACCTCCCATTTCGTACATTCAGCTCCTGCCTATGTCACCATTGGGATATCTGTCAGGGCTTGCACACTAAGTGTGGAACCACTTTCCTCTTTGCTCCCCGGCCACTCTGTTCCTTCCCACCCCATGGCCTCTGCACACATTGTGTCCTCTACCCAGACAGTCCTTCCTCTTTCCTTACCTACTTAGTTCCCATCCACACTTAAGAGCTGGTGTGTGGGTTTTAAAATTAGTTCACAAATTCTTTGATGCTCCTCCTTCCCACATGGAGCCCAATTGTCCTTCATTTTAATGAATATGGCAGAAGAGACTAGGTCATAAAAGGCATTGCAGCCTCCTCCTTGTTCTCTGTTTTGGATTGCCTGTTCTGGGAAAAGCCAGCTGCCATGTTGTGAGGACACCCTCAAGTAGCTTCTGCTAGAGTCTACACAGTGAGGAATGGAGGCCTCTGGCTAACAGCCAGTGAGTGAGTCTGGAAGTGGATCCTGATACCCCAGTTGAGCCCTCGGATGATGCAGCCCCAGCCAACTGCTTATCTATAACCTCGTGAGAGACTCAGCCAGAGCCACCCAGCTAAGCCATGCATGAATCCCTGACCCACAGAAATGGAGATCATTAAACATTTATTGTTTTGAAGCACAAGGTTCCATGGTAATTTGTTACATAGCAACAGACAACTGATATGGTCATTTCCTACATTATTCTCTTTCATAGCTCCTCTGACATTTACGTTAAAATAATGAGCTAGGGGACTCACTGTTTAGAAATGTCTATTGAGGTACCTGCCATGGCCTCGGGGCCCTGACCTGGGTAAGTGCTGATCGGGGTCACAGCACGCATCCAGCTGGTGGTGGTTCAAGTCTGCTGGGAGGCATCAGCAGGCCAAGCAAAACAGACACCCATGGCCCATTGTTTTCAATAACCCCTCCTTTATAAGACAAAATTATTCCCTGTAATAGTCACATGACAACTATTATTTTCTGGAATCCTTCTTGTCAAACGGTAACAACTGAAAACAAATTTTTATTTTAAAGATATTATTGGAATTCAATGAAATGAATGTGCTGTTGAAACACAGAAATGTCCAATCCCTTGGGGCTGGAGACATGAATTGCTCCTCGAGCAAGCCCCAACCATCTCAGGCCTTGGCAAATTTCCTCCTTAAATGCATCCACGCTGCTGTGTTCCTGAGTGTCGGGGCCAACTGGTAAACTGAGTCCTCTCCACATCACGTTCCACGTGCAACGTGATGTTGATTCTAGGACAAGTCTCAAATGCGCCCGTCTGAAGCTAGACCATTCTGTGGGAATGGCAGTAAATGTCTAGATCTGAGGCGGATGAGAGGATCTGGGGAGGGCGCGGGCATTACCACCGGCACTGGTGCAGAACTGTCAGCACGGGGCGATGACAAAAAGCATATGGACTTTTAGCTGGTTTTATTACTCCTTTAAAATTCTCTACAGACAGTGCACCCTTGTTGAAGACTCCTGGGATGGACGGCTCCCACCCTTGGTAGGCCATTCCTGGAAGGACCAAGGAAGGAGTCATCCAGTGATGACCTATGAGCAAGATGCCACATAGGACACATTTTTCCAGACATATAGGGGGCTGGCATTAGCGACCTAGGGCATCTTTGCTGTCCACACTCCAAGGACAGTGCTCTGGGTGGTGACAGCCAGGTCATGGGGGTTGGCCCATTGCTGTCTTCAGCTGTAGATCTTTATAGAGCTCACGCATCGCCGTGATGGGGCGCACGCACCACCCAGCACAGACCCTCCCTGAGCAGAGTCTTTAAAACACATTTAAATGTTTCAAATTGTCTCTAAATTTTTTAGAATTCATAAATTTGGAACAGTAACAAGATCATAAAAGAAAAAGTCTGCTCCCGACCAATAGGAAGCAGAACTGACTTATTTATATGTTTATCATTTATTTTCATTTCCCACCTGGATAGTCCCCGGAGATTTGATTTCTCGTTTCCTACAGAATCTAAAGACAGAAAGCAGAAGTCGGTGTTAAATAATCTTTACTCTACACCTGCTCAAACTACCTTTAAGACACCAGTCATTTGTCCTTATGCACAAACATCAATCCAGGGAACATGAAATTTTAACTACCAATAAATATTCCANTCAATAAATATTCCAACATTCACACACACAGAGCATCTAATTCCAGCATCAAAATGCAGATAGGCATGAATAGATATTTGGATTTATGACAAAAGGAATCTTGTCTGGAAGCCCCTCCTAGGTAGGTCTGGGACTGTTGTAAAATATTTGGGATGAAGTCTATTTCTATTTCNATTTCTATCAGGTTGGTCCCGTAATCCTGTTTAATTAATAATAAACATTGCACATCCCCCCCACTTAAATTATGTTTGGAATGAGATGGCTGGATGCTTCTTACAAAAATGTCTTGAAAAATAAACCATGTCAGACATGAGTGATTTATTATCACTCAGAATGCTGGCAGGGCAAGTCTCAGAAGAGGACAGAATTGATGCTGCTTCCTGCTGGCATTTCTCCGATGGGGGCAGTCCAGTGTGGTCTCCTCCTGGGCCTGTGCATGCATGGCGAAGGAGCTCCTANTGAAGGAACTCCTACATGCACACTGCTCCCCTCTGCCCGAAATCTGCCCAGGCCTTTGGAGGCCAGAACCGCCGTAATGCACCAGAACAGCCAGGTCCTCGGGGCACACTCCCCGCTGTGCATGCCAGCCACCACCCAGCTGCCAGACTCAACCATCAGGAGAACAGAGATCCCGTTGCCTGGAAGACCGTAAATGAGCAGCATTACACTGTGAGGTGTTCACAGTTTGGTGACCCTCCAAGCCAAGGTTCTTGGACAAGACTCTGCCCAAATCACAGGGTAGCCGTGTTCTCAATAACTTGCTGTTAGGGATACGGGCAATTATNCGGGCGATTATTTACTGAGCACATACTAATCCATCACAGGAACGATCTCATTTCATCCTCGCAAGTGGTATTCAGAGCATCTCCATTTTACAGGTGAGAAAACCAAGGTGCCCAGCAAGCAAGCAGCTGAGCCCGGAGAGAAACCCAGATGGTGTCTCCAGAGTCCAGACTCAACCCTTTCAATATCCTATTGATTATGAATAATAATAGCTAGCCTTTCATGAGGACCGTATGCCAAGAGATGTGCTAAGCCTTCCGTAAATACTGCTTCCTTTAGTCTTTGCAGGATGTACAGGGGTGAGAATTGTTGTCCACTTTCGACAGTTGAGGGAACTGACGTTCAGAGAGTGAAATCAGTTGTCTCGAGAAAGTNTTCGAGAAAGTCCCAGAACCGCCAGGAGCACCCCCATCTTCCCAACTCCTTAGCCCCTTGTGTTGCTCTGCTTTATGGAAATAGAGGATGGGACCGTGGGGGGTCAGTCCCAGGGCTGAGGTTCCCCCAAGAGCCACCCTTTGGAACTGGGTCTCAGTTTTCTTAAACCTAGCTCCTGCTCCCTTCGCTGTGTTGTAGTCCCTCGGACTGAGAGAGCCAAGGAATAACGAAGCGGGAACATTCCTGAGGCACCGCGCCCCTCCCCCACCCATCAGATTGTTTAAAATAAGGAAGAAACGTGAGGCTATATTAGATGTCAGAGAGAATGTCGGGGCAGGAGGCAAGCAATTCTCATGTGCTGTTGATTGAGGGCTAGTCGATGCAGCATTTCTGGGAGCAACTTGGAAGTCTCCAGTACAGTTGACGGTGCACGGAATCCCCAGCCAGAAATTCCACACGAGTGTGTGCACACCAGGAGGCATGAGAAGGATGCTCACTGTTTGCAAAAGGGAAACAGCCTATATGCCCCCAACCAGGGAAAGATGAATAAGGCATGGAGTGCTCACATGGTAGACGCCTAGAAGCAAGGGTAATGAATAAACTAGATGTCTGTATAGATCACCACACACAGTCATCAGAGACACAGTGTCGAGTGAAAACAAGCAGGTTGGGGGAACCGTAAGCAGCCCAAACACCGATATCACAGACTATTCGTGGACAGGTGTATATGATGGCCCAGAGCCTCTGCACNCTGTTTGCAAAAGAGAAACAGCCTATATGCCCCCAACCAGGGAAAGATGAATAAGGCATGGAGTGCTCACATGGTAGACGCCTAGAAGCAAGGGTAATGAATAAACTAGATGTCTGTATAGATCACCACACACAGTCATCAGAGACACAGTGTCGAGTGAAAACAAGCAGGTTGGGGGAACCGTAAGCAGCCCAAACACCGATATCACAGACTATTCGTGGACAGGTGTATATGATGGCCCGGAGCCTCTGCGCCCCGTTCAGCAGAGACAAGGAGGCAGAGAGCCCTGTCAGAGGGGTTGGAGGCCCTGAACTTGATCTGTCATGTTTTGTTCATTTCGTATTTTGCTAAAGCCCCTAAAGACAGAAAATGTTGGCATTTGTCAGGTTGGGGTGGTGGACGCCTGGGAATTCCTTTTGTTAATCTCTGAGTTTTTCCTGTGTTTCAACACTTGAAACAAATGAAGGATCGACACCGAAGTGCATATGGCAGAGTCGAATGACTCCCTTCTTCCACAAACAGGGAAATGTCTCATGGTAGGTCTGGTGCTGGAGACGGAGCTGCTCTCCCAAAACAAGTACGTTTCTTGCTGACATGCTCTCCCCAGGAACAGTGAGCACAGAAAGCAGAGAGCATCCAAGAGATCTTAAAAAAAAAAAAAAAAAAAGGTCTGGACATTGATTCATACATACACAGAGGCACAAATTAGGATGGGAGGGGGGAAAAGCAAATCAATCAATAAATGCATTTCTTCTGCTCCTGACCTTAGATAATGTGTGCTGAGTGAGGGCCTTGTCACTTATTCATAAAACCAGTGTTAAATATTAATAATTTGTCAGATGACTTGGCCCCAGAAGAGGCCACCACCACCTCCCCCGAGGCACTCTGGGGGCTCCCACAGCCTCCCCAGTGCCACCCTGCCTGCCCCGGGGCGCTCAGACAGATTTAAATTTGAAGTCACTAGGACCCTCGCTCTCTCTACCAGCATGATCCTGGACAGGACAA
>NW_023211727.1:0-1657 GCF_002007445.2 Ailuropoda melanoleuca
GAAGGGTGGGGTCATTTCCTTAGTGCACTCTAGGCTCCTTTAAAGCCATAATAAAAGCCAGGTTTCTAAGGATTGTAGTCAGCACCTGTTAAAGATGTCTTGAACAAGGAGGACAAGAAGAGGAGGAAGACAAAGGAAGAGGAGGAGAAAGCCAGGCAGAGGAGCAAGAGGAAGAGGAGGGGGAAGGGGAGGAGAAAGAGGAGGAAGGGGAAGGGAAAGAGGAGGAGGGGAGGGAGGAGGTGGGAGGAGGGAGGAAGGCGGAGAGAAAGGGGTAGAAGGAGAAGGAAAAACTGAAAGGCTTGTACAAAATCAACCAATCAATCAATAAATCCCAATAGGACCTAAATATAAGCTAGAAAGAAAAAGCTACAAATGTCCTGGAAAACATGTTTTAAAAAAATAATGTACAGTAGGGGAAATTTTTAAGCAAGATGCAAATCCCAGATGCCATAAAGGGGAAGTTTCAGTTATCTGGCCTCTTAAAAATTGCAAAGGACACCATGAACTAAGTCAGACTACAGGGAGAGGCCAGGAGGCAGTACCCTTGATACTTAGAGCAGAGAAAAAGCTAAGCACCCACAAAACACGACAGACCCCATGAATCAACAGGAAAGACTGAAGACAAGTTTTTAGAGATGTGAACAGACAATTCCCAGGGAAGGCACTCACCCAGGGTCACAGAGCTCCAGGTGGGCGCAGGCAGGACAGAAGGGAAGACCAGGCCTTGTGACACAGCTGTCTGGTGAGAAATGGGACTTTAACAATCCCAAGGCTTCTAGGTTTGCCTCTGCCGGCATAAACACACAGATAAAACTCACGCCCTTATTGTCGACCCACAAGTCTACAGTTTGCTGTTTTCAGTTTCCATGCCTGGACCATCTATGGTGTGGCCCTTCCCACCCCCGGCCACTCCCTTTTTTCTGCTGCAGTTTAACAGGCCTACTCTTCTCTTCCTGCCCCACAGTGGGGGGAACAGAGGGCTAGGTGGGCGGCAGGGAGCAAAGCCCAAACATCTCCCTGCTCTGGGGCCCCCACCCTCCAAGCTCACCAAGGAGCTGAACCACATCCAGGGGTTCTTAGCTGGGAGGACCCCGCTGGGAGTCTGTGCAGTAACCACACCTTGGAGCCCAAACATATGGACCTAAAGGGAAACTGAAAGCATCCACTTGGAGCAGCTCCTGATGAAACAAACACACCCGGGCTGGTCCTAGTGTCCTACCCTCCCTGGGCTGCCCTGACTGCCTCAAAGGGACAGCCCCACACCTGTGTTCCAGGTCTTCCCTCCTCAGCCCTCCTGCCACTGACAGACTGTGGGACCCTCAGCTAATGAGTCTTCCCACAGACCCCCCCGGGCTTGTTCCCACCCCCTCCTCTCTGTCTCTCCCACCGCCCTCCCCAGTGTGCCTGCCTTATTCACCTTCCTGTCCCCAACATTCCAGGAGCTCACAGCTGACTTGCCATAGTGCAGCCACTGAGTGCCACACCCGTGCGGCTTCCAGGCATTTGCTGGTGTAGATCCTTCTGCCAGAAGCACCTGCTTCTACCACCTGGAAAAACCATGCTCAGACTTCAAAGCCCAAATCCAGCATCACCTCCTCTGAGAAGCCCTCCAGCACCCTCCCTGGCAGAGTCCCTGTGTCCTGCTCGGCTCCCATGG
>NW_023211728.1:0-568 GCF_002007445.2 Ailuropoda melanoleuca
TCTTTGGTGCAAAAAGGTGGTTTTATTAAAGCAAGGGGACAGGACCCATTGCAGAAAGAGCTGCACTGGGGTCATGAGGAGGGGCCCATTATATACTTGCAAGTTGGAAGGTAGTTAGGAGACAGATTTCCAGGACCTTGAGGGGGCTAACTATTGTTAGAAAAAGGTCATTTATTACTGTTTACTGAAACTCAGGAGACCGTTCAGATGTCTATCAGTGGGCCATGTGCTTAGAAGAGGATTCCTAACATGAATCTTGGTTGGGGGTGGGGGTAGAGATAAAGGGAGCTTCCAAGGGAATTTCTGTATGTTTAAAGTAGACCCCAGGATCCTGGAGGGTCGGCCTAAGATTGCCTTTGGCCCTTATCAAAGTGTCAACATCGACGCAGTTGAGTCCCTAGAGGAATGTCACTCTGCCTCTTTGAAGGATTTGTCAGTGGGCTATAAGTAGTAAGGAAACTGAAGAATTTTTCTTCTGCCTTTGTTTCCCACATCACCCTAGCCTCTCTCTGTGCCTCAGCATCTCGTCTGTGCAATAGAGAAATAATACTACAGGGTTGTAGTGAGG
>NW_023211730.1:0-568 GCF_002007445.2 Ailuropoda melanoleuca
GTGGAATTTAAGAAACAAAACAAATGAGCAAAGGGAAGAAGAGAGAGATAAACCAAGAAAAAGAGTCTAAACTATAGAGAACAAACTGATGGTTATCAGAGGAGAGGTGAGTAAGGAATGGGTGAAATGTGTGATGAGGATTAAGGAGCATACTTGTTATGGTGAGCGCTGGGTGCTGTATAGAATTGTTGAGTCACTATATTGTACACCTGAAACTACTATATTACTGTATATTAACTATACTGGAGTTAAAATAAAAAATAAAGACAATATCTTGATGAACATGGATGCAAAAATCCTGAACAAAATGCTAGCAGACCAAATTCAACAGCTCATTAAAAAGATCATACACCATGACCAAGTGGGATTTATCCCTGAGATGCAAAGATGGTTCAATATATACAAATCAATTAATGCAATATACCACATTAACAGAATAGAGAAGAAAAACCACAAATCATTTCAATTGTTGCAGGAAAAGGATTTGGCAAAATTCAGCATCCTTTTGATGAGGGAACAGAAGGCAAGCTGAGGACAAAGCAGAAACTGACACCCCGCAACCCCCCCC
>NW_023211731.1:0-162 GCF_002007445.2 Ailuropoda melanoleuca
CATGCTCCCTTACTCATGAGAGATCATGTTCGTTGATATTTCCCTGAACTGTGTGGTGTCTCATAGACCGCAAGTGTGCACGCTCGTCAGGCTTCCGCGACCACTTTCCCTCATGGATCCCTAGTCACGAAGGCTGATGATAGTGCTACGACTGGCTCTGCA
>NW_023211731.1:454-724 GCF_002007445.2 Ailuropoda melanoleuca
TCAGGCTTCCGCGACCACTTTCCCTCATTGTTCCCTATTCACGACGGCTGATGATAGTGCTAAGACTGGCTCTGCAACGTGTTGTTTCTGACGGACTTGCCTTTGGCCTTTTCGTTCCATTGCCAGAGTAGGTGTGGTAGGACACTTCCCAGGCCCTTACAATCAGTGTGGAATCAGCATCCCCAGGGAAAAGGCTGATTTTTCGCTGGAGGTGTTTTCCTGGACGCTCTGATTGATTGCCAAGAAGAAGGGCGCTGAGTCTTCGAATAT
>NW_023211732.1:0-569 GCF_002007445.2 Ailuropoda melanoleuca
AAGAAGAAAAAAAAAAAAAAAAAAAAAAAAAAAAAAAAAAAAAATCAATTCCCCTCCCCAAGTGACCACGAACGGACTTTTTATTCATAGAGCTGAATATTACTTGATTACAATCAGATTGCTTAAGGGTGTGGAATAGCAAACTAGTTTTAATTACCAACTTGTCACATAAAATCATATATGTTTTAGGCCATTTTTATCTAGTTATCATTTAAAGAAAGTTAACAAAATAAGCAGGTACTTATCGAAGTGCATCTTTTCAGTCTAAATGTTCTTTATTTTTTGGTTTTTTTTGTCTGTGTCTTTATGTCTGTGTGTCCACAGCGCACACAAGTGCCTGTGGGCAGGAGTCAGCTGCAAAGTCAGGTGAGGTCCTAGACAGGATACACCCATCCCCATTTGAATTTACATGAAAAGCCAAGGTTCTTTTAAGCGCTCAAGTTATTAACAGCAACAACAACAACAAAAAAAAACAGGCACATCGATTTATTTAAGTAGTTTTTAAAAAGCTAATCAACAAAAATAAATGAGCACATAAACACCTAAAGCCAAAAAATAAAAGGGGGGGG
>NW_023211733.1:0-569 GCF_002007445.2 Ailuropoda melanoleuca
AAAAAAAAAAATCTTAAAAAAAAAATTTAGAAACGCAACATGGCACAGCTGCTCTGGAAAACAGTTTGGCAACTCCTCAGAAAGTTAAACCGAATTATCATACGATCCAGCCATTCAACTCCTCAGTATACACCCAACGGGACTGAAACTAGATGTCCACACAAAAACCTGGATGTACACAGCAGCTTTATTCGTCATGGTCAAAAGGTGAAAACAACCTAAACGTCTATAAACTAATGAATGGCTACACAAAATCTGGTGTCATTACAATGGAATATTATTCAGCCACAAAAAGGAATCAAGTACTAACCAACACTACAGCACGGATGACTTACAATCATGCCGAGGGAAGGAACCCAGTCACAAAAGGTCACGTGTTCTATGACTCCATTTATCTGAAATACCCAGAATAGAGACAGCAGATGAGTGGTTCTGAGGGACTGAGGGGTGGGGAAGGTGGGAGACTGGTAATGGTTGCACAACATTGTGAATGTATTAAATGCCACTGAATCGTATAATTTTAAATAATTGCATAATTTTATTTTTTAAAAGATTTTATTTATTTATTT
>NW_023211734.1:0-569 GCF_002007445.2 Ailuropoda melanoleuca
AAAAAAAAAAAGCATAGTTTTTTTATTTTGTTCTGTGGGTGGGTTCATAAATGGAGAAGAACTTGAGACACGTCATGGTGGGAGCGGTACTCCAGGGTTCCTACCTCAAGCCAATTATTCAATATAATTACGAAATGCCAACATCCTCTAAGAATGCTCTAGTTCTTCCTCTGTTTCCCAAATTCATGCAAAGAGGAAATTGGGACCTCTGCTGTCAGTTATCTCCAGCCAGACTTTTCACAGTATGCGTTTCATCTGCTAAATATTAGCTTTCATCTACTCACTGAAAACACATGGGTGCTTAGGTCCTGGCATTTTTCTGGATGTACCCCTCAACATCAGTCTGCCCTGGCTTAGTTGCATAAATAGCCAAACACATCTGGAGATTTTCTGTTGTTTTTGTGTTATTCTGCTTGAAAACAAAACAGTTTGAGGGTGAATAAAATAAGGTACCTATACTTACATAGTTCACATTATATCAGAGAAGAGTCCATTGAGGATATGCTAAGGGGTTATGAAATGGTTCTTACCCACATCTGTACACACACACACACACACACACACACACA
>NW_023211735.1:0-569 GCF_002007445.2 Ailuropoda melanoleuca
AAAAAAAAAAAGTATGACTTGGCATTTACTCTAAGGCATATAGTACAATTACAGTACCCAAAAATGCCCAAATAGTTCAATGTCGGGACACTTGAGAGTTAATTACCCAGGCTCTGCAAGATAAGACAGTTTTAGATGTCTTAATGTTAACCTCATAAAACAGAGTTGCTTTTAAAGAGTTCTTACTTCTGGCTGAAAATACAAACTAATGAAGTTTCTTTTTTTCTGGATTTTTTTTTTTTTTTGCAAAGGACATAAATTTCTACACTGAAAGCAGAAACTGTATCCAGTTAATTTCCAAATCGACATACTTCATTTTATCTGCAGGAGTCATTGATACTGAGAATATTTTTTAAGCTTCAGCTATTAAAAAGTTTTATAACCATATGCTTTCTTAATTTCATCAGAAGCACCGTAACAAGTTACAATCTTGAGCTAAGACTAAGAAATTGGAAAGGAGCCCTCGCAAATCTTTTTAAATCCATAATTTCAGGAAAAATATTTACAAATCTGAGTACTAGTTTCTCTTAGACCTCAAGAGACATTGTAAAGAAGGGGATGTTCAGCTA
>NW_023211736.1:0-569 GCF_002007445.2 Ailuropoda melanoleuca
AAAAAAAAAATTGAAAACTGCCACCATATTATCACAATTGTTTTTGGTTGGGAACGTCTGATCCACTTGCTTCTAAATTCTGCAGCAGGGGTTAAATTGTGCTATCTGACTCCTCCTCTATAGTACAACATGCTGGTACAAAAGGGTGTGAGATTTCAATTAAGGTTAAGTGAAAACTAAACACGAAAAAGCTGTAACACTGACATGGTTAATGTAGGAAAAAAACAACTCAACACACTCAAGATTCAAGCAAGCAGAGTGTGGAACTATTTTTCAGTTAAAGGACCATTATTTCTGCATTTAAAAAGCTAATAAATGTATTAAGCATTCTAGTAATTGCTGTTTGAAACAAATATCTCACACAGAACCATACCTTGCCCCTCCCTTTCTTCCCAGAATTCTATACTCCATTTTTTTGTGAAGAAGATAAAACTACAACTGAGACATAATATCCCTATTCAAATGACCACTAAGTTATACAGCATATATCTTCAAGGTGCTAAGTGAACTATCAGACACAGACTAAACCAATGGTTTTCTTCCTTTCTTTTTCTTTCTTATTTTTTTTT
>NW_023211737.1:0-569 GCF_002007445.2 Ailuropoda melanoleuca
AAAAAAAAGAAGTCAAAGAGGACTAGAAGGTCCACCCCAAATCCAGGGCTTTTACACGTAATGCAACTGGAGAATGAGAGGTCCAAGGAACTGTACAAGATGATGCAGTTAACTAATCAGAGAGAAAAAACTGGGACCAAATTATCAAAAATAAAGTATACCCACTACCCTACAGAGTGAGTCAGTATATCTATATTACCTGATTTATAACCACTGGATTTACAGTTGAGGTTCCATGGTATCCTGAAAGGAGCATAGGATTGGCAGTTAGGAATTTGGTTCTCATCTCTGATTATCCACTTAGTGGCTTTATGATCCCAGACAAGATAATTCACTGAATTGTGCTCTAGCCTCTTCACCTAGGAGATGGAAGTGATAACTCCCCACACCACAAGAATACAGAGGAAAAAACTGACAGGCCAGACAAGGAAGCAGCCACAGTGCCTGGCATATGGTAGGCTCTAGGGTATCCCTTAGCTCCCAAGCAGGCAGAAGTCATATGTCTTATGTCTTGTTTTTTTCTCATTAAAAAAATTTTTTATAAATGTTTTTTTATTATATTATGTTAG
>NW_023211738.1:0-546 GCF_002007445.2 Ailuropoda melanoleuca
TTATCCTGTAAAGACTTCCAGAGTCCCTTAGTATGGAGGTGTCTGCAAGGGCCCAGACATGCCACCATGACACCTGAAAATCTGGCAATGGCCTTCGGTTGTTGTGGGCGGCCCAGTCATGGCCCTCCAAGGATGTCCACATCCTAATCCTGGAACCTGGGAATATGTTCCCTTACAAGGCAAAAGAGACTTGCAGAGGTGATGAGGTTAGGGATCTTGTGATGGAATGGGAAGGTTATCATGGGTTATTTGGGTGGACCCGGTGTAATGACAAGGGTCCTCATTAATGAAAGAAGGAGGCAGGAGCATCAGAGTGCAAGGAAATGTGACTGATGGCTGCAATGTGAGCAAATGTCCAAGTGATGTCATGAACCAGGGAGTGCAGGGGGCCTCTCAGAAAAGGCAAGGAACGGATTCTCCCCNGGAACGGATTCTCCCCGCCAGCCTCCAGAAGGAATGCAGTCCTGCTGCCATGTTGATTTTATCTCCATTTTGGACTTCTGACCTTCAGAACTGTAAGATAATAAACTTGTGTTTTAGCTACTG
>NW_023211739.1:0-569 GCF_002007445.2 Ailuropoda melanoleuca
AAAAAAAAAAAAGAATCAGTGGGGGCACCACCAAGTTCCCAGTGCCTGCCTAAGAAGAAGAGGGGGGCACTGAGGAAAAGAAGCCATGTGAATTCTAGAGAAGTTGAGAATGTGGTCCAGAATGATAAAAGAATGAGGGCTTTGTTTAGGTCTTGCAAGAAAAGAGTCAGGGAGCCCATGAACTGAAGACACCAGGCCCCATGTGGCATCCAAAGACAGAGGTGGAGGACGGAGCCCCCCTGCAGGGAGGTGTGGGTGCCCACTGGAGGGCCACACAGCCAGGAGGACAATGGGCTTCACAGAAGAAAAACCCCCTGCCGTCCCCTGCCCAAGTCACAGGTCCCACCCTGCAAAGTTTAAACCCACTTACATTCTCCTTTCTCCCAGGCATGACAGAACATTCGATTTCAGAGCCGAAGTTGCATTTGCAGTAAGCTCCGACTCCCACATCCACATGCTTTCAAAATAGCTGCAAGTCCCACGTGGGCAAGAACTATGTGCTCGGAAACGGTAACACGGAGGTCCGGGCTATCCGGTTCCCAGCAGGCTCAGCGCTCACAGCCACCGTA
>NW_023211740.1:0-569 GCF_002007445.2 Ailuropoda melanoleuca
AGTGTAATCAAAACAAGGTTTCTTTAGGGGAAATATAACTGGAAAATTAGGTTGACCTAGATCTTGAAGGGTCTTGAGAACCAAGCCAAGGATTTGGGATTTTATCCTATGAATAATGAGAAGCTATCATGGTATTTTAAACTAGAGAGAGAAGTGGTCAAATTTGCATGCTAAGAAGTTCAATGATGCAGTAGTTGTCAAACATTTTTGCTCCCACCTTTAAAATATTTTGAAAGAAAAATACAGCAACTCATTATAAAGATGTTTTCCCCAAACCAACACTTTGAACTGGCATCTTGTGAAGAGAACATGGGAAAGAACCAGCATGACGCCTTGATTACAGGAGCATTCTCAGACAGGTCAGTTTCAGGACAAAACACACATGGAAATGGAGGATGTGAGACATAATTCCCTTAATATTATCTGGTCCCATGTATTTCTTGGCCAACTTTGCCACTCCTATAGACACGCATATGGATACAACATTCTGAAGAGTGCTGAAGGACAATGCAGTGGAGGATGTGAAGATTGGAGATAGAGTTAACAATAGAATATTTTTATTTTAGTCC
>NW_023211741.1:0-569 GCF_002007445.2 Ailuropoda melanoleuca
CCTTCTTGCTCTCTCTGCTTCCTAGTTCCTGCAGTCAGGTTTTCCACACAGCTTAATGCACGCAGGGTTACTTTCCCCAAACTACCTACTACTTCTTCTGTTGTCTTTTCTGCAGTGTGGATTCCGTGTCACACCCAAAAAAGGGCGCACCTCTTTAACCCTTTCAACTCTTGAATCAAACACACCCTTATTAAATATGCTTTTCACGTAAACAGTCAGCATCTGTCATTCAGCTCTGGCTCTGGGAGAGAGCACCAGTGCCCTAAGGGGAACTGGTGAGACTTACCCAGGGTAGACTAGGAGGAGGAGGACTGGACCAAGCTCTCCCGAGGAGGAAGAAGATTGACATTGGTAATGCCCGCACAACGACATTTCACTTCCCGTATGCTCTTGGTGGTTCCATAGAAAGCAAAAAAGAAGCAACATCATGGTAAGAAACTAACCAAAGTTTTGTTATCTCTTCATGGACTCTTTGCTTTTAATTTGCGTAGCATTATTATTAACGACATCAATTAACTTCACAATGTGTTTATTGTCTAGAGCTGGCAAATTCTCTGGGTTCAAAAATC
>NW_023211742.1:0-569 GCF_002007445.2 Ailuropoda melanoleuca
CCCCCCCAATTAATTTCATTTATTCATATATATAAGTGGAGAATTTTTTAAGGTTAAAAAAAGTGTCACAACTATTGAACCCCAAGGCATACACTGAACCAAATTCTACATTCATTCCTTGAAAGCTTCCCTATGTGCTGGCAATGTGACACTTAAAATCCCTGGCGGAGCATATAATCTAATGGAAGAAATCCCACCATATTACAATATAAGTGAAATTTTGTCTTCCCTAGATTATTTCAGGAAATACAATCATATTCCCAGGTCAAGACTTAAAAATAGCCTTTTTTTGTCCAGTCAGATCAGTGTAAAGATAGACTTTTAACCAATTCTATGAGTACCTTAGTCTCTGAATATCTTATCCTGAGGAGGTGAGTGCAAATTGGTGGCCTCACTAAGACCTCAGTCTCTCAACACCTGTAAATTCAGTGAGAAGACTCTCCTAGACATAGTTCCAAATATCATTAAAAAATTGCTACCAATTTTTAACCTCTTTGGGCTAGCACCGATTTTTTTTTTTTGAGTTAAAAAAAAAGCAAAGCCTGATATCACATATAATCTAGTCCTAT
>NW_023211743.1:0-3167 GCF_002007445.2 Ailuropoda melanoleuca
TGCATTTCTATACACGAATAACGAGACTGAAGAAAGAGAAATTAGGGAATCCATTCCATTTACAATAGCACGAAAAACCATACCTTACCTTGGAATTAACTTAACCAGAGACGTAAAAGACCTATTTCTAGAAACTATAGCTCACTCTTGAAAGACATTGAGGAAGACATAAAAAGATGGAAAAATATTCCATGCTCATGGATTGGAAGAATTAACATAGTTAAAATGTCCATGCTACCNCCATGCTCATGGATTGGAAGAATTAACATAGTTAAAATGTCCATACTACCCAGAGCAATCTACACTTTCAATGCTATCCCGATCAAAATACCGAGGACATTTTTCAAAGAACTGGAACAAATAGTCCTTAAATTTGTATGGAACCAGAAAAGGCCCCGAATCTCCAAGGAACTGTTGAAAAGGAAAAACAAAGCTGGGGGCATCACAATGCCGGATTTCGAGCTGTACTACAAAGCTGTGATCACAAAGACAGCATGGTACTGGCACAAAAACAGACACATCGACCAATGGAACAGAATAGAGAACCCAGAAATGGACCCTCAGCACTTTGGGCAACTCATCTTCGGCAAAGCAGGAAAAAACTTCCATTGGAAAAATACAGTCTCTTCAATAAATGGTGCTAGGAAAATTGGACAGCTATATGCAAAAGAATGAAACTTGACCACTCTCTCACACCATACGCAAAAATAAACTCCAAATGGATGAAAGACCTCAATGTGAGACAGGAATCCATCAAAATTCTAGAGGAGAACATAGGCAACAACTTCTATGACATCGGCCAGAGCAAACTTTTTTACGACACATGTCCAAAGGCAAGAGAAAGAAAAGATAAAATGAATTTATGGGAATTTATCAGGGTAAAAAGCTTCTGCACAGCCAAGGAAACGGTTAAAAAAACTAAGAGACAGCCCACGGAATCGGAGAATATTTTTGCAAAGGACACTACAGATAAAGGACTGGTATCCAAGATCTACATGGAACTTCTCAAACTCAATACACGATAATCAAATAAACAAATCAAAAAATGGGCAGAAGATATGAACAGACACTTTTCCAATGAAGACATACAAATGGCTAACAGACACATGAAAAAATGTTCAAAATCATTAGCCATCAGGGAAATTCAAATCAAAACCACACTGAGATACCACCTTACGCCAGTTAGAATGGCAAAGATAGACAAGGCAAGAAACAACAATTGTTGGAGAGGATGTGGAGAAAGGGGATACCTCCTACATTGTTGGTGGGAATTCACATTGGTAAAGCCACTCTGGAAAACAGTGTGGAGGTCCCTTAAAAAGTTAAAAATTGAACTAGCCTATGACCCANTCACGTTGGTAAAGCCACTCTGGAAAACAGTGTGGAGGTCCCTTAAAAAGTTAAAAATTGAACTAGCCTATGACCCAGCCATTGCACTACTGGGTGTTTACCCCAAAGATACAGACGTAGTAAAGAGAAGGGCCATATGCACCCCAATGTTCATAGCTGCATTGTCCACAATAGCCAAATCATGGAAGGAGCCGAGATGCCCTTCAACAGATGACTGGATTAAGAAGCTGTGGTCCATATATACAATGGAATATTACTCAGCTATCAGAAAGAACGAATTCTCAACATTTGCTGCAACATGGACGGCACTGGAGGAGATAATGCTAAGTGAAATAAGTCAAGCAGAGAAAGACAATTATCATATGATTTCTCTCATCNCTTGTCCACAATAGCTAAATCGTGGAAGGAGCCAAGATGCCCTTCCACAGATGACTGGATTAAGAAGCTGTGGTCCATATATACAATGGAATATTACTCAGCTATCAGAAAGAACGAATTCTCAACATTTGCTGCAACATGGACGGCACTGGAGGAGATAATGCTAAGTGAAATAAGTCAAGCAGAGAAAGACAATTATCATATGATTTCTCTCATCTATGGAACATAAGAACTAGGAGGATCGGTAGGGGAAGAAAGGGATAAAGAAAAGGGGGGTAATCAGAAGGGGGAATGAAACATGAGAGACTATGGACTATGAGAAACAAACTGAAGACTTCAGAGGGGAGGGGGTGGGGGAATGGGATAGACTGGTGATGGGTAGTAAGGAAGGCACGTATTGCATGGTCCACTGGGTGTTATACACAACTAATGAAGCATCGAACTTTGCATCAAAATCTAGGGGTGCACTGTATGGTGTCTAACATAATATAATAATAAAATAAAATATAAAGAAATAATGGAAATAGGTAAAATTTTTAAAACACCATTTTTGTCTGAAGTTTCTTTAAAATAAATGTAATTATTTAAAATAAAAAAAAGAATTATATGGTCCATATATACAATGGAATATTACTCAGCCATCAGAGAGAACGATTTCTCAACATTTGCTGCAACATGGACAGTAATGGAGGAGATAATGCTAAGCGAAATAAGTCAAGCAGAGAAAGACAATTATCATATGATTTCACTCATTGATGGAACATAAGAAGTAGGAAGGTCAGGAGGATTAGAAAGGGAAGAAGAAAGGGGTGGTAAACAGAAGGGGGAATAAACCATGAGAGACTATGGACTCTGGGAAACAAAGTGAGGGCGTCGGGGGGTGGGGAATGGGATAGGCTGGTGATGGGTATTAAGGAGGGCACGTATTGCATGGTGCACTGGGTGTTATATGCAAATAATGAATCATTGAACTTTACATCAAAATCTAGGGGTGCACTGTATGGTGACTAACATAATAAAAAATATTATGAAAAAAATAAGTACAAGAAAAAGAAAAGAATATTGAAATGAATATTAAAATGATGCAAGAGTGCTGTATTCTAAGGTGAGCGTGATAAGTCAATTGAACCTGTACAGACTGATATTAGCTATATGACTGCTATGGACTGAATATGCCCTCCACAATATTCATAGTTTATGCGTGACCTCAGTGTCTGGTATTAGTAAGTGGATTTTTGGGTGGTGCCTTAGTCATGAGGGCAGAGGGATCATGAATGGGTTAGTCCCACAGACACTCCAGATTAAAGGACTACAGAGACGAAATTGCACAGTCTGCCATGAGAGGTGAGAGGGAGATGTCCACCTCGCAAGTGAGCTTTCACCAAGCACTGAAGCAAAGGTGTCTTGATCTGTGTCTTCCTATCCTCCAGAAGTATAAG
>NW_023211744.1:0-569 GCF_002007445.2 Ailuropoda melanoleuca
AAAGTAAGGTAAAGAACATCTGCAACATCGAAAGAAAACATGATGATTGGAAGAAGTTTAGAATTGCAGGGTGACCTTTATTTTTTAAGTCAAGAGACCTGGGCTCAAATCCCAGATTTGCCATATGTTCATTGCACAAACTTGAACAAGTTGTTCAACACCATGGAGGTATTTTGTCCATAAAATGCAGACAGTGCTATCTTCGCATATATCACACAGAGACTATTAAATAAGACAGCATATACCTAACTGAAAACAAAGGGCCCAGGGTAGCAACACACAATGTTAGTTTTTGTTGCTGTTGTTGGTGTTAGTAACACTAGTCATAGAGGTGTTCACTTCATCAGTCTCGTCTCTACTTTCATTAGTGGTGGAGTATAAATACAAATTAATTATTCTAAATCATTTTAGTACTGCCTGAGTAATCCAAGATTTCTGCCAGTTACATATCTGTACCTCCAGATTTTTTCATTTAAAATTCTGAAAAATGATTAATTAATCTTTCCACGGCTCCTTTGCTAATAAAACTCATTATAATAGTGAAGAATTGGGGATGGAGAATTAAACCA
>NW_023211745.1:0-569 GCF_002007445.2 Ailuropoda melanoleuca
AACATGAGCAGGTCATATAGTTACGTGAACATGTAATCCCGGGCCGGGTGGTGATCGTTGCTCTGGAGTAAACGCAAGCAGGGTCAGGACTCAGATAGTGACATTAGAGCGGGGACTTGGGGACATGAAGGAGCCAGCCACGCAGACAGCTGAATGAAGGCCACGCCAGCAGGGCAGCAGGGCCCTGGAGAGAGAAAGGGCACAGCACATTTGAGGAACAACCATCAGACCGGGGTGGTCCACAAGGTGAAGGAGCAGAAACTAGCGGGACCTCACAGGCCTTGGCAATGGTTTGGATTTCCTTGAAGCTAAAGGGGAGAGTGATGGGGCAAGAGTTCGTGCGGAGGGAGAGCTGGAGGAGAGGAAGCTCAGGATACTGGGAAGGACTCACACCCACTCGGAAGCAACCCGCAGTACCCCTGAATGTGTCTGCCAATTAAAGGGCAGCCAGCAACACTGCAAATTGGCTGGTTTTTTCCAAAATACAGGTGGTGATAACCTGGTTTCCAGGAGGGTGGGGACGACACCTGGTCTGGTTTCGGTAAATCCTTCTTATGCAAAATTCCAGC
>NW_023211746.1:0-569 GCF_002007445.2 Ailuropoda melanoleuca
AATAAAACTGGGGGAAAATCTATATATATGTGATCTGGCATTTACAGTTGCCACTTCTACCAGTTCTTGAACATGGGTTGCCCCACACAAGAGTTTGTGGACATGAATAAGTGCAATATTTAGAGAAAGCAGACAGGAGAGCTGTCTGGGGTCGGGACTCCCAGCTGCTGGGGGAATAAGTCTTTCAGTGCGAAATGGGACCCGTGTCATGCATCACGACATGCATGGTCACAATCATCCCCGAGTTTGCTAGATACGTTTCAGATCTAAGCACCTGATAACCCGATCATAACAGGCAAGATTTTCCAACCGGTGAGCTCATTACTATTATCATTGCCAGGCGATCCCATACCTGGACTGGGTGTGCTCTGTCAACGACATTCCTTTGGTTTCATAGCTTTAATAGAATATGTATCTTTGCATTGAAATAATTAAAACCGCAAAATCTTTTTTTTTTTTTTCCCTCTGTGCCAGGGTATTACTTAATTCAACTCATGGTTCAGAAAATTCATTCACATGAAGAATAATTCTAGGAAATGACCACAAGATGGCAGCATGTACATATGATA
>NW_023211747.1:0-569 GCF_002007445.2 Ailuropoda melanoleuca
TACTAAAAGAATCAAAAGATCAAACTAAAAAAAAATAGAAAATTAGGAATTCAGTAAGATGATGAGATAGAAATCTAATATGTTGTCCTATTTCTTCCAAGAAGCTTAATTACATTGGCTACAGGCTCCCTACCCCCCCCCCAATTCAACCCTGAAGTATAGGAAGAAGGAGGGAGGAAGGAGAGAAATCAACGTCTAGGCAGAAGGAATATAATTTTGAAATGCTATTGCATTGGCCCGGCTGGGGTGGGGAAGAAGCAGGTAGATTGGACTTGAGGTGGGAAGCTACTCATCTTGGCTGTGGGAGATAGAAAAAAAAGGAAAACTTGATATCCTGTTCTTTATCCTCCTAGGCCAGTGGTTCTGAAAGTGCTATTCCAGGACCAACAGCATTAGTATCACTTGGAACTTGTTGAAAATAAATACTTGTGGGGTTCCCTGGGTGGTTCAGTTGGTTAAGCGTCTGCCTTCAGCTCAGGTCATGATTCCAAGGTCCTGGATCGAGTCCCACATCAGGCTCCTTGATCAGCTGCCTGCCACTCCCCCTGCTTGTGCTCTCTCTGACAAAT
>NW_023211748.1:0-569 GCF_002007445.2 Ailuropoda melanoleuca
AATCTCTGTGAGGGAGGCTCAGTGAATCCAGTGGAGCTAGGTTTTTCCCATAATCTCACTTCTTCAGCTGTGACTTGAGTTTAGGGGCGATGCTGTTTAAAAAACACAAAAAACAAAAAACGTGAGAGAGAGAGAAAGAGAGTGTGAGTGTGTGTGTGTGTGTGTCTGTGTCTTTGCGTGCGTGCCCATCTTCAGGGAGACTTGGAATGACGTCAGCATGGGGCTGCCCCTCCTCGGAGCCTGGCCACGCCCTCCGCGTTACCACGTGTGCCTGGGAACAGCGCCCTGGGGAATAGTAGACACTGGTCCACCTGCTCGCAAGGGCCGTGCCCCCGGTCTAGTGAGAAGCAGGGTGGGTGGGCCAGGTAGGGCGGGGCCGGATGTCCTGCAGGGCCAGGTGAGTGAGCGGCAGGACAGGAAGTAGTGGGCAGCCGTGCTGGGTGAGCGGTCTGGGGTACAAAACCGGCATTCCCAGAAGGTTGTTTGGCCGTAGTGCAGCCTGCCCTGGCTGTTGCCCTGACGCCGCCAGAGGGATGAGACCCCATACAGGGGGTGGTGGAGGCCACGGG
>NW_023211749.1:0-1411 GCF_002007445.2 Ailuropoda melanoleuca
AGCTCGTGTCCTTCAAATAATGGCATCGAGAGTTACTTATTGAAGGTTAGTTATATTGTCTTGTCTTTTTTCCCTTGGGTTTCAGAATTCTGTTGCAATTTTTATTTTTAATTTGGTGAAATTCTGAGTTGTTTGACTTATACACACTAATAAAAGTCATAATTATTTGTGCTAATAAGAAAATGAGACAGAAAATTTGTGATTTTTTTTAAGTTCCTGGAGCTCTTACTTTCAAGAGATAACTTTATTCAATAAATATAATCAAACTGCCATATTTTATTATTGTTTTAAAGATTTTATTTATTTTAGAGAGAGAGTGCTCAAGAGGGAGAGAGAGAGTGAGACTCTCAAGCAGACTCCCCACTGAGCATGAAACCCTATGTAGGGCTCAGTCTCATGACCCTGAGATCATGACCTGAGCTGAAATCAAGAGTCGNTCCAACCTCAAGCTCGTGTCCTTCAAATAATGGCATCGAGAGTTACTTATTGAAGGTTAGTTATATTGTCTTGTCTTTTTTCCCTTGGGTTTCAGAATTCTGTTGCAATTTTTATTTTTAATTTGGTGAAATTCTGAGTTGTTTGACTTATACACACTAATAAAAGTCATAATTATTTGTGCTAATAAGGAAATGAGACAGAAAATTTGTGATTTTTTTTAAGTTCCTGGAGCTCTTACTTTCAAGAGATAACTTTATTCAATAAATATAATTAAACTGACATATTTTATTATTGTTTTAAAGATTTTATTTATTTTAGAGAGAGCATGCACAAGAGGGAGAGAGAGAGTGAGACTCTCAAGCAGACTCCCCACTGAGCATGGAACCCTATGTAGGGCTCAGTCTCATGACCCTGAGATCATGACCTGAGCTGAAATCAAGAGTCGGGGGGTGCCTGGGTAGCACAGTCGTTAAGCGTCTGCCTTTGTCTCAGGGTGTGATCTCGGCATTCCAGGGTCAAGTCCCACATCGGGCTCCTCTGCTGGGAGACTGCTTCTTCCTCTCCCACACCCCTGTTGTGTTACCTCTCTCACTGGCTGTCTCTCTGTCACATAAATAAATAAAATCTTAAAAAAAAATAAAAGAAATCAAGAGTTGGACACTTGGGGCACCTGCGTAGCTCAGTCGTTAAGCATCTGCCTTTGGCTCAGGGTGTGATCACGGGGTTCTGGGATTGAGCACCACATCGGGCTCCATGCTCTTCTGGGAGCCTGCTTCTACCTCTCCCACTCCCCCTGCTTGTGTTCCCTCTCTCACTGGCTGTCCCTCTCTGAGTCAAATAAATAAATAAAATCTTAAAAAAAAAAAAAGTCGGACTCTTAACCGACAGAGCTACCCAAAAATTGACACATTTTATATTCCTTGAAAAGTTACACTGAAATTCAATTTTAGAAAGTAAATATTATTGCTCATTA
>NW_023211751.1:0-569 GCF_002007445.2 Ailuropoda melanoleuca
GCAATTAGCTAATAAAATTCCAAATTTTTAGGTCGGAACTATTTGTATCATGGATTGATATCCACTGCTATCAGTTGTGATCCTCATTTTAAGTCTGTGGTGCGTCTCAAGACAATAGTTACTGAAATGTACATATATCGAGAGTGTAAGCTCAAATACATTTTATTGCTAAGACAATACGATTTATAAAGTTTGGTTGCTACTTGTTTAACAAAAATAACGCACTGCTTGGGATCCAGTAGTTCTACTTGAGAAACTCTCTAAAAAAGAATGGGTCATGAGAGCTTGATGAGTTGTTTGGGTAGCTGGAACACAGAACCGTAAGTCGGCAGCCCAGGGAGGTCAGAAATTAACGCACTCTTGTATCGCCCAGTGTCAGTCAAGCAGAGCAAGGCCAGAGCAATGGAGCCACAGACCCTGCCTGTGATAATTCCCTGTGTCCACCTCCAATATTCCTCCTCTGTCCCCATCACTGACACTTATTAAGAGACCCTATAGAGGCAGAAAGCTGAGCACCCCACTCTTGGGGGAGCCAGTGCCCCAGAGAACCGGTATTTTTGGTTTCACTG